>NC_052505.1:81783370-82021116 GCF_014356525.2 Nilaparvata lugens | reverse complement strand
TTTTCGTAACGACTAAACTTGGAAGTCTATACAATGTTTCAGTTGAAGGTAATGGCGGTGCTGAAAAAGAGGGGTTTTTGTTAAGTTTTCATTGCGCTTCCAATGCATTTTTCTTTTTTTCAAGAAAGTTGGTCACATTGATATAAATGGTTTTATAATTCTCTAGATCATGTCTAGCTTAAAATTCGAAAAACTAGACTGAAATACAGTAATTCTAATGATATCGTAATCATGTTCTTATGTGAGTTTCAGAGATTCCTGCAGCCTCAAGGTACAAAGTTTAAATAATCAGTGATTCACACCGAGCATATATGCTCACTATTTCACGGGAGGAAGCAACAAGAAATAAATGAAAAATGCAGGTGAGCGAAGCGAGCCAGCTGGCTTCATCTCTGGATGTTTCAGCCAAGGGCGAGCGGAACGAGCCTGTCGTCTTGTCTATCATAATTTATTCTCTATGATTTGTAAGTAGTGGATAGTAGAATAGTAGGTTGCCTCATAATAAAATCACTATCCAGCTCCAAACCATATCTGAAAAACCTTCAATTTTTCCATTTCTTTTAGTAAGATCATAAACTGCATGCTTGCCCTAGGGTTTAGCATGCTGCATAAAATAGAGAAAGCTGTGAATTTCATCGTTTGCATGTTTGAGATGGTTCCAGTATCGTCGTGGGAGTGATATTTCAGCACATGAATGAGGTAGCAGGGTCTTTTCGGATTCGTACATGGAGATCAAGAGGTGACTCATGAGAAACGGCCCATAAAGTTCACCCTGGGGACTACCCTAAACAAGCAGATGATTTATCGTTGTTTGGGCGTATGAATAAACCGCGTGAGAACCCAATATTAGATTTCACGTTTGAAGGTCGGAGGGAATTATGCAAGAAAAATATCAGTAGAAAGGCTGACTAAATAACTTCTAGTTGAGTTATTTTTGGTCATTTTTAGTAAATTTTAAATAACTTTCTCAAAAATTAATATTTTCAGAAAATTTCTGTTTTATTGGATCAACAATACCATGAAGAATCTATTCCCCAAATCTCATGGATTCACCTCTTACCGAACTTGAAATGTTCTGTCCCAAAAATTTAAACTTTAGTTGCTCATATATCAAAAAGTAATGATAAAAAAAAAATGTTTTCCTGAGAAAAACTTTTTCATTTTGATAGCTTGATAGTAACTCAAAGCAATCGAGAAACTTTGAAAAATATTACCAGTAGCTAGTTTATTTTTAGCCTTTGCACAGCCTTAAGTTGAAAGGAGTCAATATAGATTCCAATGAACGTGTGATAATATTCATGTATTATTACTCATAGATATATGTTTTGCTTTGATTCATGTGACTGTTGTTTTAAAAATCGTTTAGAGAACCTGAAATGCTGGAGAATTATTTATTTATTCACAATATCACATCAGAAACAACAGGTAATGACCCAAATATGTTTCCTTAACACAAAAATAAGTACAGTATACAGTTTAATCAAGATACTAAGACTGATGCTTGAAACGAAAAAAGTACTTAGAAAACTACTTCTAAAACATTACTTAATAGAGTTGATGGTGAAAATTCTCATATGAAGTGAATATATGAAGTGATGAATATAGATGAATATATGAAGTGATGAAGGAGAGGTGTTATCAATAAAGCTGATAAGAGACCATGCAGTCTCATATGAATGATGAATGAAAGATGAGGGTGATAATTATAACTGCCAGCAAAGAACTTTGAAAATAAGGGGTAAGTAAGAATAAGAATAAAATGAGATTGATTATACCTATCACTAGAAAGCTAGAAAGGGGAATCATTCAATCATGTCAATAAATATGAAATACAGTCTTTTAGCCTATAAATGTTTTTTTCTTATATTTTTGCAGATCAATATGTTTTCATGTAAATCACTACACACCAATTTTATATAGGCTATGTGTTCACTGAAAATGAATTAATCAGATTTTTTGCGATTTTAAAAAAAATGTACACAATAAATAATATATTTTGATGAAATTCCTCAAGACTAGTAATCGGTAAAAGAATATTCAACTCATGTCATCAAAGAATGACAACTGCACGTTCCACTCATCATTTTTATTAATGACCAGAAACACGGGGAACATTTTCATTATTGTTCTTTGATGAATGAATTATTTTTATAGAAACACGAGGAACATATTAATCAAGAAGTGAATACACTCATTATTCTTGGATGGATGAAGTATTCTCATTTCCAATTTCCTCGACAAGAGAATACAAAACACTTCATCGCGAACAATTTTCTCGTTGAGATGGTTCAAGAGCAGGTATGTCTACGGTATAAAATACCTGCTGCTATGTGATGTAGGCTCCAGCTTCACTCATATCAAATGATGTACCATATTATTAGGCCCCTGCTGTTAAGCGATGAGAAAGAGAGAGAAAGAAGAGAGAGAGTAACTCGATTTACTGCTTCGGTCTGCACCTGGTTCAAGCCTAAAAAGGAAATGTTTTTCCCGCCGGGAAAGACTCTGTCTGATCTTGTACTGAACAGGATTGGTGGCTATCTTATGTTATTCTTTTCTGCGTTTAAACAGAATTCTTTCAGCAAACAAGAAGAAAAGAAGAGTATTTTCCTTGCTACTCAGCATTAAGTGCTATTTCAACAACAGATTCGGGCTCGAATCTGTCACCCAGCTAGCTGGAAAAGTGCCATCCCATATTAGCTACATGGTTCGCTGTAAAAACTCAGCGGGAAAATACGAATGGAAAGGGGATGTAATCAAACTAGTCTAGTCTGTTGACGTTCGCTGTTAGTTTGTGCTTTTTATATTGTTGACATTTCATCGTATGTAAATTACACTATGTACATTTCTACTATAAACCGCATAATTTGAGCTCCTACTTGACTTGGGATTCTTTTATTATAAATTTAGAACCTAGGTCTGACTTGTATTTGAATAGGAATAGATCAAATATGATAGTATTGATGATGTAATACTTTATACTCTAATTTCTTCTTCGCAAGCTCTTTGTCACCAGCAAGATTTTTGTGCACGGTAATATTTTTATCTTTTCCAACGGGTAGCCGATAATATTATTCGATAATAATTAAGATTTGTGCGTGGATGATGTGGCGAATTTCGAAGAATCAAGGTTGTCTGAAAAGATCTCTGTCTAGTTATTGGCTTTACTCATAAAGTTGACGGAAGTAGACTGATGATGAAATGATTAGCAGCTCGAGAAACTGAATGAGTAGAGGGAGAAGATTTCCAATACATTTTTTGTTAGTGTAATAATTATACTATTAATAATAACTTGAAATAATAGCCATGACATTCATATTATTTAGGAGCAGATTTATAGTTAAGCATGGAAATCTATCAACTTTAAAAAAGACAGTTACTGCATTCGAGCTCATATGCTCATTCATTAAACTTTCTAATTTTCTTTATGTAAGAAACATTTTGTAGTTATGAGATGCCTACGGTAAATTGTGCTTGGATGTTCACTTTCTTCTTCGACGCTACTGGTATTTGCATGAAAATTGAGTATCAAGTATATAGCAGTTCCACAAGAAGATGATTTTAAAGTTACAACATGCATTGAAAATAGAAATATGCGTTTAAAATGGTACCTTGATTTTCAATTTTCATGTATATTGTACTTGGTTTGAAGAGAATCCAATCTTTGATGATTTTTGTGATATATAGTTCATGGAACGTGTATTTGTATTAGTGTTGCTCCTAGCCCTAATATTAAGTAGGCTACCTAATCACTTACAAACTGTTCTCCAAGTGCTCTCTCCAAGAACACTCCAAGTGTTCACTGTTCTTATCTCGTAATTAGAGATTCAAGTTCAACTATTTTCGGATGTCCGAAGTTACAATTGGATAGGTCAGAGCTTGAACGAGTAATCGAGTTTGTGATGTTCCTAAAGCCAAGTCATCAACAATCAAGTTATACTTAGAAACTTCGCCTTGGGCGTCCAATGAAAGATTACATTTGCTTGGAACTTATACGAGTATTTTGGGTAGTACGCTAGACCAATTCATCAAGAGTTGTACCGTATGTTCCTAAGTCGTGAAACGGTGGAACAAAATTTGAATCTGAGGCCTGAAATCTTACGTTCATATTAGTATGAATAATAATTATGCGTTGGAGATCATATCATATACAATTTCATAATTCTCACTTTTATTTTGAAGCTACTGCAATTATTGAAATAAACACAATAAAATTTATCAAGTAGCTACGATTTTTATTTTCTCCTGTGTTTTTTTTTATGAAATAAAAAAGGTACTAAGAGACTTCTATTGTGTTCCAATAATTTCAGTAGCCCTAAAAAGAAAAGTTGGTATCATCCACCAACTATCTTCTGCTCTTCTATTCGATATTCTTCATGCTGGTCTCTCAAAATTGGAACAATGTGGCATACAACTTGATAATATACAATCTGATTATGGTATTCAAGTTTGATCTCGCTATGGTCTCATGAATGTGGGTCTGCGGTATCACTTTTCGTTCTTTCAATCAAAATTTATTTCGCCTTTCAATCAGGATCTAATAAACTCACGTCATCAGATACTCAGTCTAGTATACTCCGTACAAAATTACATCTGATTTGGAGGAGTATGCGGCGCAGAAAAATGAGGGAGATCAGTCTATTACATTGATGGATAGAGTCATAGGTAGAAGCGCAGTTTCACTAGAAATTTGTGAATGCTGGCCGGTTCAGAACGGTAACTTCGCTGCGTTTTATCCTCACCACTGTAAGCCTTATCTGCTGCACATGTTCATTCTAAGTCCAAAGTAATAATTTTATTATTTATTTATTTATTCGTTGATATAATTACAAAATCATATGAATATGATCGGGATAGAACAACAGGCATAGCCCAAAACTATTCTGTTCCCAAATTTTGATAAATAATAAAATGTCCGAAAAATAGGTTATGTTATTACTGAGGAAATTAAAGTTCAAGTACTGTCCAAGAATATATATTAACTAGAAATTTTGAATTTAGAATGATTGAAAAACCAAATTATAGTCAAATTTTGCACTTAATATCACCGCACTATACTATAATAACATAATATTATAGTATAGAGCGTAATATTTTGTACGGAGTATAGTTGAAAGATTAGTTTGAGAGTTCGAGAAGGAACCTTCGAATGAAAATAACACTCGAGACAGAAAATTTACTTCAGGAATTCAACTGAAACTTCTTCAGCTCAACTTGGAAACAAGAATATGTATCACAAGTTAGTTGTTATGGGAGATGACAATTTGAAATTTAGTATGCGAGTTCTAACTTGAGTTTTCCGAGTTGAGAGAATTTGTCATATGCTTTTTTGATTTCATAACAAGCTGAATGAGAAACTATGAAATAAATTGAAGTTTTTGTGTCTTATCTGCTCTGAATAACGTTGGGGGAAAGACACAGAAGTTTGTATAAGATCCGGGAAATGCCATACAATATGATTCCCAGAGAGTATAAATATGTAACATGAGGGCTATGTAGTATTTCTTTTAACATCTCTGATAATTCCACATTCAGAAGCTATAGCGTTTAGATAAAGAATATGTGAGAAGATCGGATAGAAGATTTATTGAGAAATGACAATTCAATACGAAACAATACTGGTGCTACAGTATTTCAAAATTCATCTTATGAATGTGAATATTAGCGTGAACCGATTGATAGCTGATCTGAATTTTTACAGGATTCAATAACATTCGAAGAGCCTTGGTCAGAAAAGCATTGATGAGATATAATAAACCCAATGATTCATTTCAAGTTTCACAATAATTACCGAAATTTTTATATTCATCCAAATAGTTGACAGTCACAGTGGACATTCATCCGATTGACAAATCCAATAGTTTACTTTCAAACACATGTGGTGTTTTCACGAGCAAAATGGTTGATTGTTGATCATTTCTAAATCTTTGTCATGCTCAACAACAACTCGAAATAGTATATTTCGCACCTAGAGCAGAAAATAAGATTTTTCCGGCTCGAAATCGGTTCTCAAGTCCGAGGCCGTAGGCCGAGGACTAGAAAAGATTGAGAGTGAGAAAAAACATTTTTTCCCTTGGTGCGGACGATATTTTTCGCCACACACAAAAATAAATCATATATATATATGAGAATAGTTGTTTACTAAGCACTCCCGAAAGCAGAAGTGGAAGGTGATAGCTCATGCACCTCTGAGGTAATCTGAATATCAGGAAATTGTCCAAGTATTTTTTTTTTATTTGATTGTCTAAATAACCTAAAAGATGATGTTCAATTATGTGGGAGGTTGAGTTTATACTTTTTATTCTTTCAAATGACAATAAGATAACATTTTTATGAATTTTTATTATTGAATAATGAAACAAACAATGAAAAGTTTTTTGATCACCTTTCTTAGTTCCATGTTAACGGCTAGAAAGAGTCCCGAAAGCAGAAGTGGAAGGTGATAGCTCTAGCAAATCCGAGGTATCTGAATATCGGGAATTGTCCAAGTATTTTTTTTTTATTCTGATTTTTCTAAATAACCTAAAAGATGATGTTGAATTATGTGGGAGGTTGAGTTATACTTTTTCATTCTTTCAAATGACAAAAGATGATATTTTCATAAAGTTTTAATTATTGAATAATGAACACAAATAATGAAAGTTTTTTGATCAGCTGTTTTTTGATCACCTTTCTTAGTTCCATGTTAGCGGCTGGAAAGGGTTCTCTTTCCGGCCTAGGCCGGAAAGAAACCTGTTCTGACGTCAGACGAGAGTCGTCTGCAAACAATGTCTTTCAGATCTACGTAGGGGCTGGAAAACAGCTGCTTTCTGTGCAGTGTGGGAAAACAATGTTTCGAGCGTGGATTAGATTTGAATTCAGCGTGAATTACCGCGATTAGATTTCGAGCGTGAATTACCTACCCAAAAATTGGCCATTTTAAATTTCTGGTCAGACCTGCAATTAACTTACGGATGTGAAACGTGGAATTTGACTGCTATGAACTGTCATGCGCTATGGGTCCAGGAGAGAAAAAATATCAGGAAGATTTATGGTCCGTGTTTGGAGACAGTGAGTGGAGAATTCACAACAACATTGAAATAGACAGCATTCTCCAAGAGGACATTGATATTGTGCAATTTACAAAATCAAGACGAATCTATTCGTTGGAAGTGGAACAGGTCCTGAGGTTGCCTCCCACACAAACGTCGAGGCAGCTGTTAGAAGGAAGAATGGATCACGAAGGAGAGGAAGAATGGAACACGAAGGAGAGGAAGACCATGAAGGCGATGGACTCAGGGGGTTGAGGAGGATCTATGCACATTGGGAGAACGTGGATGGAAACGTTTAGGCGAATAGATAAGATAAAAGATTGGGGGCGTATTATACAGGAAGCCAAGGCCACCCCGGGATGTAGAGCGTCGAAAAAAGAAGAAGAATAAAAAGAAGAAGAAGAAGAAGAAGAAGAAGAAGAAGAAAAAAATAAAAATAAAAATAAAAATAAAAGAAGAAGAATAAGGAAGAGAAGAAGAAGAAGAAGAAAAAGAAAGAGAGGAAGAAGAAAAGAAGAAGAAGAATTCTTTCAGTACAGGTAAAGAGCTATTATATAATAACATTACATCGCTGTATGATTTATAATTTATTTATCCATTCATTTTTACAAAATCACTTATAATTAAATGATTCCATGACTTTGGCACTAAACAGTCTTTTTCAAATGTCTATTTCCGTTGTAGGTGAGCGCGTACACTCTGGTGGCAATCAGCCTGGACCGCTACATGGCGGTGTTGTGGCCCCTGAGGCCACGCATGGGCAAGCGACATGCCAAGGCGACCGTGGCCGCTGTGTGGCTGGGTGCCCTCATCACCGCCTTTCCCATCCCCGCCGTCTCCAGTCTCAAGCAGCCTTCACGCTGGCATCACAATTGCGACCGGTGAGGATAACTTACTACTTACTACATTCACTAAGAGAGAAAAACCTTGTAGCAAAAGAGTAGTAATTTTTTACACCTTTTCCAATTGTATATGAGAAAGTTGCAAGTTAATTTGATAAAGTATCAATTGTATTTGAGAAAAGTCACTTGTAATTGAGAATATTGGATTGTATTTGAGAAATCGTGGAATGTCAATGAGAAGATATCAATTGAAAATGGGAAAATTTTCCGATTGACATGTCGTGACTCTTCTGTAGCCTACAGTACAGGTTTGATTTGAGCAGGAAAGGATACATTACTACGTACACAGTATTAATTACTACCAAACATTTTGTATCTAAATATTTTGTAAAATATTGCACTTGATGAAGATCAATTCTCTATGTTTACGACGCAATTGAACTTTATCATCAATCAATTGAATCTCTTGATCAAACTATTTGGCAATTAGCCAAACTACAATTCTTCAATGGATTTTAAGGCTTGAAAATAATTATTTTTCAAAAACTGTAAGTTTTATTGGCATAATAATATATATATATATATATATATATATATTATATAATATATATATATTATATAATATGATAATATATTATTATAATTATTACAATTACAACTATTCTCATCAACATCTGACGTTTTCTCAAATACAAATGACTATTACAATTATTGATACTTTCTCAAATACAGTTGGAAAAGGTGTAGAGAATGATAATGATGTAAAACAGCCGAAACCAATATCAAAGCTGTTTATAATAGACCCTGTGGTTTCGACAATATCGAGTCGTTTCCTCCAGTAGTAGTTGATTAATTTTGTTGGTGAGATAAAGCTTCTATGTAACTGAATTTCTTATGCACCAAATTTTGATCTTTCCTTCTTATTCATAATGTTTTATGATTTGCTACTATTCTACTACTGCATTCGAAAAACACCACCCAGAAAGGAAAGCATGATAGTAGAAGAAAGGGAAGGAAGGAAACCATAATAGTCGTCCATTCATTTGAATTCACCATAATTTTTAGAAACGTTTTTATGCTACTGCTCTCACCTACCAAATCTTAACATAATATTTCTCTTCTGCACTTATTTTGTTACTATTTTGCTAAGCTACTACTATGTTTCAAGTGAATTATGTATATCTGATTCAATAGGTGTTTTGTATTGCTCCTTCAGTGCAATAGGTCAGATCTATTAAAACATCAATCTATCGTGGATAAGGATCTTCTTGTGAACTACAATAACAAAAGGGAGAAAAACATTGTAACCTCCATAATATTATAACAATCAATATATTATTGATTTATCCGATTGGATGGTATTCACTGTTAGGCTCAACTCACACTTACGCGAGTCAGGTCGAAAAGAGACTCGACTCTAGTCAAGTGTTTTCAAATGGTGACGTCGCGGAGACTAGATTCGACTGGTCTGAGTGTCACCATTTGGAAACACATGCTCTCGACTAGAGTCGAGTCTCTTCTCGACCTGTGTCGCGTAAGTGTGAGTTGAGCCTAAATGTTTAAAGGAATATTTCAAGGCTACAAAAAATCAAGTTATTTTTTGCTTGAAACTATCAAATACGTTTCTATAATAATCTCGGAAACCTTTCCAATATTGGATTTGTAATGGATCAGAATAAGTTATTTCTTTGGATAACAATATCAGGTTTCTTTGTTTCGATATGGGAAGTACAAACAGTAGGAATCAGATAGTTTCCGAAAAAGAATCACCCATTATCGAAAGATTTCATCTTAAAAAATCAGTTTTCGGATGATAAACAACAAACCTTTCTGGATAGAGAGACAAGCACTTGCAATGAATGAGCTTAAGAATTTAAAAACGAGCTAGTACAAAATGTAACAGGATAGATTTTTGAAGAGAGATATATGGGTCAATCTTTTTGAGAAAATAACGAGGAATATAGCTCTGCTAGCAGAGTATAGAAGATTTTGTATCTCTTTTTTGACTCTATTACTAATTGACTAGATGGATATTGGAAATTGAAAAGGGAGTTATTACCCATGGGAGTTGGGACTACTTAAGGATTCACGATTCTAGCTAATCAGAAAAAGCTCAGACAATTCTTCTCTGATAAACATAATTATAGTATCTTTTCTTCCAAGTCAAATCGGCTTGTACAGTAATTGCCAGCTAACGTTTGCTTATACCAAGTGTCATCGTTATCATAGAACGATTCTTCTTTCTCTTCTTCTTATTCTTCTTCTTCGTTAGTGCAAAATATCTCATATTCAGGTAGCTCTAGAAAAAATGTGTTCTAGTAGTTTAAACTGGATTATTCACATAACAGTACTCGTCCCAACATAGATGTGGAACAGAATGGGAATTGTTTAATCATAGAGAAAGGATAAGCGTAAATATATTATCCCACGCTTAACTCATCTATTTGTTTGTCTCTGGTTTAATCTGAACCTTGCACTGTATATGGGAATATTTCAAAAGGGACACCAAACGAAAGTACATTGCTGTGAATCTATTGTCTGGATATTCGATCAAACTTCCAATTTTCAACGGCAGCTGTTACACATGTGCACTCCTTGCTCAACTTTTCGAAAGTTGGAGAAAATGTACAAACGATCTCCACCCAAAAAAGTGAATGAAGTCTCACAAGTTGATATAATGTAACTTCCATTCTTTCTTCCAGTCGGGCGAAATTTTCGAAGTACTCTTTTATAGATGTCAGCTCCCGAACGACAGCGCATATTACTGGAAGATTGCATGAGACACTTTCTGTATTGGCAGCTCGTCCAAACGAGAAGGTGCAATCAATACCTCTCTAAATTTTCAAATTCAGTTTCTCTGGTGTAACACTTGTGAACTAATGGAGTTCATATTCGTATCCTAAGTAATGGTTTTGGTGTTTGAACTGTTCGAGTTCTTGTTTTTTGATAACTTTCTCTGCAGTTGATAATAAAGCTGGGTTTTCGTTTGTGCGTAAATGCCGTCGTCGACCACGACAGGGAGAGAATTTGAGATTGGGTAGATTTCAATTTGTCTACATAGCATAAAAATATTATATTCGATTATGTTTTAATGGGGCAGGTTGAGCTTATACTTTTAAATGGCATCTTTTCTGTATAGAAACATGTTGTGATTAAATATTTCAAAAAGGGTACTAAGATTTTTCTTTTTCTTTCTATTTTGAATGGCAATATGTTGATATTATTAGAAATATTTAATTATTTAATAATAAAGACAAATAATGAAAAGTTATACGATCAGCTGTTTTAGCACACTTGAAATTTGGACAATATGAATGTCAACAATGCTTGTCGTCGTCGACTGCAGAAATTTACGCAAAAACGAAAATGCACCTTAAGATTGACGTAAGTAAGATTGTAAGAAGAGTTGTGAAGTTTTTGTGTGAAGTTGTGAAGTTGTTCATGATAGATAGAAGAGTTTATGAAGTCGAGTGCAAGTTCAAAGTACTGAAAATAGAAATCAATGATAAAAAATATAGTATTTTCAAATTATCAGGAGTATCTAAAATTCATGATTTCTTGACAAGTTACTCAACATTTCCCGGGAAATTAAAGTAAGTAGTATAGTAGTCTACTTACAGTAGTACCTAGCTTTATCGCTTTCTGCAGTTGATTCGTTAGATACAACAGTACCTAACTATAACATTCTACAAAGTGTATATGTGATTTATGTCTTAGAAATAGAAGTCAATTGAATTGAGCGATGTAGAATACGGAATGTGACTATGATGAGAATATACAACTGCATAATTATAATGATTTTTATCTTGATCATAAGACGTAGTGATCATAGTTAGACTTGGCTGTAAGACATGTTGATCATAGTGGAGCATTCCATGTTACCAGATAATTTATTCATTCGACTTGAATACTAGATATTTTATTGAATAGTATGATGAAAGTAATAATCATTTTATATAATTGATCAATTGAAGATAGATGAGAACATAGAAACTCCTAAAATAAACCATTAAAGAAAGTCTATATTCTAGAAAGTCAGATGAATTCAGGTGAAAGTCAGGAAAGATTGAATAACTTAAATTCATAACCTCCATTCAGCAAGCAGCCTGGGCATGTACACCTGAAATAAAAAGGAGGACTCAAGGCAACAACTATCCTTCTGAAATAAAAAATCTTCTATTACAGAAGAGAAGAGCAAGAAGGAAATGGCAAAACTCTAGGGATCCAAGAGACAAGACTTTGCTGAACAACTTATCCCAGCAGCTCAGAAGAGAAATAAAAAATCTAAAAAATGAAACATTCTCCAAGTATCTCACTGAGCTGACTAATGGAAAAAGTACTGACTACTCCCTATGGAAAGCTACTAAGTGCATCAAAAGAACTTCAAGCCAAAATGCACCAATTAAAAATGTGGATGGTACGTGGGCTAGAGACAGCAAACAAAAATCAGCTAGGTTTGCAAATCATCTGGAAAACATCTTCAAAACAGATGACAGCTATGATGATGATGGACATCTGCCACATACTGTTCAAGAATCAGCGAGGATCACACCAGTCACTGTAATTGAAGTGGAAAATATGATCAAGAGTAGCATCAAAACCAGGAACGCACCAGGGTTTGATCTCATAACTGGAGATGTATTGAAACAGCTTCCCAGGAAGGCTATCTTGGAGCTTACATTCCTTATAAATACATCCTCCAGGCTGAGATATGTCCCAGATTACTGGAAAGTTGCAGAAGTCATAATGATCTTAAAGCCTGGGAAAACGCCACATGATGTTTCATCTTACAGGCCAATTTCTCTCCTACCTGTTATTTCAAAATTATTTGAAAAACTGCTTTTGAAAAGATTAAAGCCAATTATAGAGATTAAGAAGTTAATACCAAAACATCAATTCGGATTCAGAGAGAAACACACTACCATAGAGCAGGTCCACAGAATTACCAATCTGATTGAAATGGCTCTTGAAGAGAAGAAAATTTGTAGTGCAGTATTCCTGGATGTTGCCCAAGCATTTGATAAGGTGTGGTGGCATAGAGGCCTGTTAGCAAAATTGAGAACTATGCTCCCAATTGAATACACTGAATTATTGGAGTCATATCTAGTGAGAATATATTTCAGAGTCAAGCAGGAAGCCGCCTATTCAGAGCTGGAAGAAATTAGAGCAGGAGTACCTCAAGGTAGTGTTCTTGGGCCAGTTCTCTATCTACTGTATACTAGCGATCTACCTGAGTTGGAAAATGATACAGTGGCTACATTCGCTGATGATACAGCTGTACTAACTCTGGGCGACAACAGTCAGGAATCAATGAGGAAACTTCAAGATGCTGCTGATGAAATCTCCAGTTGGGCTAAACTGTGGAAAATCAATGTAAATGAGACCAAGTCTGTCCAAGTCAACTTCACAAACAGAAAATGTGAGCAAATTCCCCTAGCCATCAATGGAAAACCTGTTCCATTTGCTAACGAGGTCAAATACCTAGGCATGACTCTGGATGCAAGGTTGCGTTGGAAAGCACATGTGAAGAAAAAGAGAGAAGAACTGGGAATAAGGTATAGAAAAATCTACTGGTTGATAGGTCGAAATTCTGCTATTTCAACCTACAACAAGATCCTCATATACAAGCAAATCCTGAAACCCATATGGATGTATGGAATCCAACTCTGGGGCTGTGCCAGCAAGAGCAATGTTGATGTAATTCAACGATTCCAGAACAAAGTTTTGAGGAACATCGTCGATGCTCCAAGATTCAGCCGGAACATCGACATCCACAGAGACTTGGAGGTGGAGTTCGTTGCAACAGAGATTGGGCGCTTCGCACGCAAGCATGCAGACAGGATCCAACGGCATGAAAATGAAGAAGTCGCTCAGCTACTTGACAACACACATATGCTGCGCAGATTGAAGCCGACCAAACCCTTCGAGTTGTGTGGTGCTGTGGAGTGAAAGTGTCAAAAGTAGAGCAGTGTTGATAGTGTATGTGTATTTTTAATACATGATAACTTATTTCATTACTATTTCATGACATTATATTATTTATATTATGTCAATAATTTCAAGTTAGTTGCTAGAAGTAGTAGTCCTGGTGAGAACTACCTATCTTATTAATATTTAACCCATAATTATATTAGGGAAAAATTGCTCATAAGTCTTTTTAGACTAGATTGCAATAGAAATTGAAAAAAAAAATAACTTTCCAGTACTTTAAACTCAAAACTAGACTCCATGAGCTTCGTGCCAATATTTTGCAGAAGATGCAACTTTGCCAAGGTTTCCAGTACTGCATAATCACGTTTTTAAGAATTGAATGGGAATTATCATAGTGTCAAACTATCTATGCTGAAGTTTGTGACTACTTTGAAAAATTGAAAAATTATGACCCACTTCTTAACCTGAAAGTGTAGATGAGAAATCTCAAAGCGTCTCAAGATGAAGTTTTTCCAGTTAAAAGCATCATTTCCATCCCTGAAGATCAGAGGCCATTCGCTGATGCCGTCGAACTGTGAGTGGGAGAGCTTATTCGTGATGAAAAGATGGCCAACAAACCCTTTTTTCGCTTGAATGGGATAAGCGCTCCCTTTTTAATGAAATTCCTTCACTGATGAAAAAGATTTCCTATTACGGAAAAAGGCAAAATGGGAAAAGAGGGATTTCATCCAGTAAATGCATTACGCTACTAACTTGTTGAAATCTGAGCTCTCCATAATCTACTCATTGTTCAAAAAGTGAATGATAATGAAATTATTGTGGATCGATATTGTATGGCCTCTTTATTTATCTACGGTAGATTAATAATAATATCTCCTTATTAAAAATTATGACTGAATATAAGAAAGAATACAAATTTATTATTATTTATAATTTATCCTTCATTGTTTGTGTACAGGTGATAGTATCATAAATCATCAATACTGCTGTACATCTCCTTTCATCTATATAGATAATGATAGAGTAAATAGGTTGAAAATAGATAAATCCGCATTGTGAAAATGTTTGAGGACTGTAGAATTTTATGAAGTAAAGAACTACAAGAGTCAACCTATTTTGGACTATTTGTAACAGTATCAAAATTTGGGAGAGGAATAGCACAAGGTCACATTATTTTTCCTCTTCCTATCATTTTGGTGTTGTACATATTGTATGAATGAATAAATGAAGATAGAATAAATAGGATATCGATATCTGTATTTTGATTGGTTTCCAGCCTTATCCAAGATAATATTTGAGAGAAGCACATTAACAAGAGAGAAACACGTGTGAAGATATCTTCAAACAAATGCTGGAAACATGAGAAAAAATATTGTTCCAGCTATTTGAAAACCAAACTAAGTTTGTGCAAGGAATTAAGAGAGTGAGTAAATTTCGCATGCGAGGGAAGTGAAGTGTTTATTTGCTTTCCACCAGTCAATCAGATCAATATATTCGGGACTTCTAACTGGTAAACTTCTGCTGGAATCAAATACTATGTAGGCACACCAGGGTGATTGTCAGCTAAGCCATGTTTTCTAAATAGAATTGGACAGAATTCCAATCAACTGTGATGCTTGGAACGTGGACCGAGATTTACTTTGAAATGGAGAAAGGAAATAGGTACCGATATCGGATTTCTGGAATCATGTTCTAAATAGAAGTTATAAAATCATTTGAATTGTAATAAAATCTATATTAGTTGAGCCGCTTAGTGATTTAGAATCCTGGAAGTTCATGATGTATGTAAATTTGAGGTACTTGAAAGTTATTAAAAATTCATCTTGAATTTTCAATAATAGGCTATGTCAGTCTTTTTAATAAGTTCTTGTTATTCTTTCCCAAAATCGATAAATTTATTATACCAAGGTTCGATGCTTCAAGACCTTATGTAGTAGATACATTTTTCGATCTCTTCACCCTTTAACAAAATATACAATACTGAAATTCCATCTCATTGGAATAGTTATTATTCAACTCTTGTATCAAACATGACTGTAAATTTCAAATAACGTGTACATTTTTTCTGAGTAGTTGTGAAGGTGATATTGTGGCTGTTATCCATACTGAATAATAAGACAACTTCCAGTCATTTACAGAATGTGTACATGAATTTATGCTCTCAAATACCGTACGATACGGATTTATATTCCCTCTACTGACTCTTCTTTTGCTACTGTCTATCAATATCAAATTCTACTCTCTCTGAGATATTGCAGTATCTCATGGAACCCATAAAAGGATGTAATATATGTTATGAGCACATCATCGTATAAATCTATAAATAAAACATCGATTGACGCATGGAATAATCGCATATTGAGTAGAGTTTTCAGATGGATCATTTTATATTCATAAAAATACAGTATTTATGACTTGAACGAGCGTAGTGAGTTCACACTGATGAATAGACCCTCGAGTCGTTCGTTTGCGAGGTTGTTTTTTCGACGAATACTTTTGATTGGTTTGATCAATCAACTTCAAATTTTCAACACACATATTTTTCAACCATTATACAGACCGAGTTTGTTGGCTAGAGAAATTGTCTTACTGCTTCGCCCTTTCCGAGGATATAACAGGATAACATTGTAAGCGCATAAAAATGTAGTGACTTATCATCCACCTGACTGATGATTTGTGTTTTGGGAGTTATCACACAGTCTTTTATGCGCCGACACGTGATTCCAGTTGTCTTGAATTCTGATTCTGACTTATCCACCCACACCGAGTAAATTATAAAGTTCTATTGACTGATATATTATAACAAGTTGCAGATTTCAAAACTAGTATACAATAGGTTTTCATGAGCAAGCTGTCCAGGCCGAGGGGCTCTGTAAGAATGAGCGTTCTTTTTTTTCAAAAAGAAAAGCAACAATTTTTCATCGAATATTGAGTAAACTAACATTCTTCAATAGTCACGGTCAAATGACAATAGACTTACGTGGAATTGGAAGGAAGAGATGCGATTGGAAGCTGGAAATGTTATGAAGTGTACAGTGTAAATGTAAAACCTACTACAGTAACTATGAATAATATTCTAATAGATAGCTTCTAATAGACTATGGCCCGGTTGCACAAGAGCCGGTTGAATTTTAAAAGTGATTAATTTCACAAGAACGAATCAGAGAAGGCATTTTTGATAAAGCGGCTTCTCTGATTGGCTCTCGTGGAATTAACCACGGTTAAAATTTAACCGGCTTTTGTGCCACCGGCACTTCGAATAATAGATTCTATAGTTTCTGTAGTAAAACCCAGTAACTGGCGCCACCTACCGGCGGAATTGAGAAGTACCCCAGTAGTTCCAATCCACCAATCAGAAGAGAGTATGGGGAGTTGGGAGGCGTGGCTTGTTGCAATTGGTCCGTTATTCTCACACCATGATTCTGTCGTTCTCCATCATTTCAGCTCTCTTCTATTCACACTCTCTAACCGTTCTATTCGTACTTATTTATTTAATCAGCTATTTATTTATTTATAAATTGATACATACAATATCATTCTCAAATATGAATGATTGGGAAAGGAACAACAGGCTTGAAGCCAAAAACTGTTCCTTTCCCAAATTTAGATGGAAATTGTCCAAAAATAGGTTATGTTCACACTTCATGATTTTTTATTGTATGGATATTCTAAATTCTCTGCTGAGATCAAAGTCAAAAGTCTGCATCAATTCTACTTGAAATCTTTCAAAGATCTTCAAACCTACTGTCGTGAAATATTTCCTAATCTTATTGAATATTGAGTGATCTAACATTCATCAGATTTAGGTCTTATACAATGCAAAATATACTATTCATTTCTGAGCTCTCTCATAAGGATATGACCTTATCCTGTTCAGAAATTCTTCCATTCCAAAATCAACAAGCAAATAGTTAGTTGATTATACAGAGAAAATTGAGTTTTCTCTAAGTTACAGTATTTTTATGTTGTCCTTTAGTAACAGTATTTTGCTCTCTCGTTACATTATCGTTATCTTGTCCTCTAGTTGAAGATACTTTTAAAATTTAGATAAATAGTGAATGAGATGCTGAATTACAGACGATTCCAAGAACTTTCATTCAAAGGCTGTTAGGCTCGGTTGCACAAAAGCCTGTCAAATTATAATTCTAATTGAATGCAACGAGAACCAATCAGAAAAGGGTTTTCCGATAAGTCTTCTCTGATTGGTTCTTGTGGCATCTAATCACGATTGAAAATTAATAGGTTTTCTTTGATTGGTTCATGTGGCATTCAATCACGATTAATATTTAACAGGTTTTTGTGCAACCGGGGCTTGAGCTGATAGAGAACGGTACCATTCCCTATCGTGTGAATGTTGTGAAGTTGTTAGGGTGGCTACTAACGACAGGTCGTGTGAACATGTTCGTCTAATATGTTGCGGTTTCAGTAAAAGGCTTCGAACAACATTTTTTGAGCTGAAGTTTCTTATCTTCGTTTCTTTATTGTTTATTTTTTCTTCGTTGCTCTAATTTGTTGTTTACTCGATGTTAGAATCTGCTATCAAACAGCTGTTTTTCGTTGGAAGCCTTTTGAATGCCTTCTTCGTTCACACATGGCAATTGCGTTCACACATGTTCGACAAACTTGTCCGGTTGTCAGTGGTCGTCACACACCCAGCTACGTTCAGCTAGAAATAATTCTTCGGAAGACGTAGCCGTCCTATCTGCCAATGTTGAAAGCTACGCTACGCTGTTGTGAATGGGTTTGCGCAGATTGCGCGGCGTGGTTTAACATTAGGAAGATAGTACAGCTACGTCTTTCGAACTGAGTAAATAAGTAATACGGTAATAAATGTATTTCTATTTCGTCATTTAGCTACAGTATTCCCATTTTGTTTCAGGTTTGTATGTGAGGAAGAGTGGGAATCACAGTCAATGCGACAGCTTTACAGTGCCGCACTGATGACTCTCCAGTACGCGGTGCCGTTGTGTGTGTTGGTGTTCACCTACACAAGCATCGCAGTTGAGGTGTGGGGTAAGCGACCACCCGGGGAGGCACAAGACACCAGAGATATTCGCATAGCACGCTCGAAGCGCAAGGTAATGCCCTTATCTTTCTCCACACGTTCACGTTGTTGCTCACATATATATGTTGTCATCATTCATTGGAAAGTGGCATGTCGCCTGAAAAACTGTGATATCGAGTATCTTGGAACCACCGTTATAGTGTACTATTATAGTTGCTCTAGACAGGAAGTGTGTAATAGTGTACAGTGTACTTTAATAGCTGCTCCAGATAGGAAGTGCAGGTTTGCTGTTTCCTGTTGAAAATCTCGAAAGGAGTAGAATAAGAGACAAATAATACCAAATATTGGGGCACCGAGCGTCGCTCGTTATTTCTATCAATTGATGAAAAGAACACAATTCTCTAAAATGATCGTGTTTATATTTTACAGCAGGTTATACGTCAGCCTATGAATTTCGGGGATGCGATATTCTGTTTTTCTACAGAATCACTCGCTCACTTTTTTATTACTATCCACAGACGACGAAAGTTCAGCTAATTTTCCAAGGAAGAGACCTACTGCAATCGAATTTTTATATCATAAACCTACTATGTTCCAAATTTCGTGATAATCATTAGAGCCGTTTTCGAGATCCGTTGAACATAAATAACCAGATATAAAAATATAAACAGATATGCAAAAATTGCTCGCTCAATATAATAGGATTTCATGGTATCTTTACTCTATGTAGATTAGAACAGAAAAAATCTTTATTCCTTAAAATATGTACAAATTCATTTAAATGATTATATATAACGCCTTACTACGAGAGAAGAAAAATGAGTGGAAGATACAATGATACGATTCAAAGATCTTATCAAGACTTAAAACGTATTAGACAATGTGTTGTCTGTTGCTTCTGTAAAACATTCATGACTCAATTGTATTATTTGAAAGAAACTCTGTTAGTTTTGAATTGAATTAAAGTGAGTGGAACAACAATAGAAATAATCACAAAGGCCTGCACTCATTGTTAGTCCCTACTCACTGCAAGAAAGATTTCCATATCTCCATGTACTTGAATGTCTTGATATATCAGAAAATAATGTGTTACTTTCCTGACTTCTTGTAATTGATTCAGTAATGTATATGGAGGTTCATAAGATAATGGAGCAAACTTATGCAAGTTAAACAGCTCCAGTGATGTAAGATATAGGCCTAAGAGTGTTCCCTTTCAATAGTTTATCAAAATTATTATTTAATTGCTTTCTGTTTATCCTTTATTCTTATACTAATAAGTAGCCATTCTCGATATTATTAGTCCAAAACTTGGAATACATACTTCACGTGTATTATTAGCTTTTATCAAATTCAAAATTTTGAATTTGAGGAATAACAATGGAAGAGAGTAGCATTTAACAGATCTGGATGGAAGGCTGCCAAACAATCAAAAGATTGAGCTGAAAGAAGGTGGCAAATTGAATTTGAATTCGAGCTTCCTACTTGACTACTAGTTCAACCTTTTGATGAATCATACAATATTGGTAAATTTTCCAAACAAGTAACATTACAAAATAATTCTGAGTGAGAGATAAGTTCAAGTCCCATTTATGGGATAATAGGCCTAAGGAGATTATTATTTCATTCACGAATCCTGAAGTCGTTGCAAGAATGCATCAATCCAGATTATGTATTAATATTGAGAATGTGGCGTGAATATTTATGATGTGGAACTTTTCAATAATTGAAGAGAGTTGAATTGTTGTCAAAAATCCACTTTATTTAAATAAAAATTAACATTTTACAGGAGCATGCTTTCGTGTGTGCTCACAGCTGATGATGTGTTAGCTTGCTCCTGTAAAATGTTAATTTTTATTCAAATAAAGTGGATTTTTGACAATAATTCAACTCTCTTCAATTATGGAAAAGTTCCACATCATAAATATTCACGCCACATTCTCAATAATTATACATAATGCTTTCGTGTGTGCTTACAGCTGATGATGTGTTAGCATGCTCCTGTAAAATGTTAATTTTTATTCAAATAAAGTGGATTTTTGACAACATTTCAACTCTCTTAAATATTGAGAATCATCAAAGCATACTGTTCCACGTACATTCTCATTAATTTAGTAGTTAGTACACTACAATCATATTCGATTACTTTTGTGTAGAATATTTCCAAGCTCCAATTGTTCAGTTTGAAAATATACCATTTACGGATCCTGAAGTCGTTGCAAGAATGCATATAAATCCAGATATTCCATGATGAATTTATTGAAAATCTTCAAAGCATACTGTTTCATGTAGATTCTCATTAATTCAGTCTTCGGTACACTGCAAACATATCCGATTGCTTATACGTAGAATAGTTCAAAGTTTCAATTATTATAGATATCATTTTGAGAATATACTATTTACGGATACTGAAGTCGTTGCAAGAGCATACAAATCAATATATTCCATGATAAATTAATTGAAAATCATCCAAGCATACTGTTCCATGTAAATTCTCATTAATTTAGTCCTTGGTTCACTACAGACTACAAACATATTTGATTGCTTATACGATAGTTTCAACTTTCAATTATCATTGTTGAAGCAGAGTTCATTTGACTCTTCCATCTTGAAGGGCAAATGATGGGCACCCATGATGGGAATCCCATAAAGCATGAACGATGTGAGCCGTGAAACAAATGACCGCTCTGAGCATCCGAACGTGAAGGATTCCATCCAACTTTATCGCTATTTTGGCCGTCAGCTATAAACACCGGGGATTCCTGAGAGCAAAGTTTAATTAGTTAGTTGATTTGAAACATTTCAACCGCCTATTTCAGAAGCATTCCATTAAACGTTGGCAAATCCACTGAACTACATACGATATTAACGTTTGGTACAGAAACTTATCAAATTCTGATACACCCAGTACGTCTATTAATGCTGATTTCGGTTTAAGCCCTGGTGTTTTTTACGTTCTCAAAATCCCTTCATATTGATTACATACATAATTCATACTATTCTTCAATTAAATAAAATAACTAGTACCATTGAAATATTCCTTTCCAATTTCATACCACTTGTTTCGACATTCATGTCATTCTCAAGTCTTCATAGTGGAATGAATTCGAATATGTGTATTCTTCTCGGCTCGTCAAGGCGGTCCAAAATCAAGCATCATGAGTCAATTTCTGTCGAAAAATGGAAAATCTATTGTTGAGTGTAGGGTTAAGCCCATATTCCAATACACAAAAAATGGCCAATTCAAAGCTGCATATCTTGTGAAATACTTCTGATAAAATTTCTAAATCCAGTAAGAATGTGAAACTCTCTCCCCTCTTCCCACTCCAATAGATAATACTTTCGATTTCAATACCACAGGAGATTTTGAAAATATCGATTTCATTTTTGCTTTTTTTCGTGATTCTACTGTTAATAAAGAGTTTCTAAAACGAGTCTGATACATCATAGAAACTCGGGATTGATTTAAAATTGTGAATAAATTCATCCTCTACGAGCTCAGTTGCCTAAAACCCATTTTGAATCACTTTTTCCTATCATAGAACTGCCAAAACCGTTAATATGCGAAAAATATCTTTCCAAACTCCGGATTTTTAAAACAATAGAATCTTATTTCGGAACAGATTTTTCCATAAAACGTTTATAGCAAATGAAATGAAAGATTCTATTGCACATTTCAAGATTAAGTAATGTTTTATTATAATGAGGGGTTACCGAGATACATAGCTTTGAATATTGAAATTGGGCTTAAGTACACTCAACAATAAATTTTCCATTCTTCGACCGAATTTGACTTATGATGTATGATTTTGGACCGCCTTGACGAGCCGAGAAGAATGAAGTGTAGTACGATGAAATCTGAGCATTGTTTCAAAAGTTATAAGTGTTTGAAATTTTGATTCTTCAGGTGTCCTTATGCACTCCTCTCCACGCGGAAATACAGAAATGGAGTGCATCTAACAGGTGATTCCCATAGAACATAATCTCAAAAACTTATATAATTCTGCGAAATATCAATGTGAAGGCGATGTAGTTGGTGATGATGGTTGAAGCTGAAAATTAGGTTTTTTATTTAAATACAAGGAGCATTGTTGTCAGGTGTACCTGGAAATCGATTCATGATATAGAGCGTTCTACCTGATCTCAGAATTGTAGAGCACAAAAATAGGCCCAGAGGGATTTTGAATTATACATCTTGATGTTAACAATCGCAAGATATTGTTGATCAAAACTAAAAATCATCAGAATTGATTTTTTCTTAAAATATCACTCATTTTCGAAAAATCATAACTCAGTACTCATTGGCGATAGAGAGTTCCGAATGATCTGATTTTATTCAGAATTCTATAATGGCGAGAGCGAATTTTTCTGTCCTATTATTGGATTTGGCAGAAATAGCTGAATACTATAAAATTAACCAAAAATACGAGGTTTTTGTGCCACTCTGTATCTAGCACAAGGAAATTTTGCATGAAGAAATTTGTTCTGGGATTTTCTCATGTATCCAAATAATATATTAAAAAATCAGAACTACAGTACAAATTGCAAGCACACACCATAGCCTTATAAAATTTTATTATCGTGCTTGTGGTAGCTTTCTTCCCCAATGTCCTACTGATACTTCCACAAATCATTTGGAACCTTACTATTTTCTTCTCCACATCCAATTCATGTTTATAGCTAATGTCACAACCCAGATAACTCAACACTGATTAACTTGAATTTTTTCATAAATATATAGATCAATTCACCGAGAATGTTTATAGGACTATTCCAAATTTTTCAAGATTTCAGTAGGTCAAATTTTTAGTTTGTCAAGTTTTTAATTAGATCCTTGCGAAGTATGTTGTGTTACTTGCTAGTTTGAAATAGATAATTCATAGATACTACAGTCTGTCCAAACCGTAGTTGAAAGCATTTTTGTCTTACGGAGTACAGCGCTCCCAGATTTCACAAAATATAGGTAGTTATTTTGTATAATTGAACAATCAAGTAGCCCCATTTAAATATCCCATCTTAGAATATTTTATCGTATAATTCTATTATATAAAAATATTATTTATGAACGCAGAGATTAGAAAAATCAATTCGTTGTAATTAATTTTGCTATCCCGACCGGCAGGAGGATCGGCAATTCAGTAATTCGAACTCTTTCCAGAATATCAAGTTACAGTCAGTCAAGTACTTGAGTTACATGATAATACAAAGATCCAAGTTATAAATCATTCCAAGTTTGAATGAATAATTGGATGATTCAAGGTCAATTATTAAATTAAATGTACGTAGGTAAAACTTTCATAAATATTAATAGCGATTAGAAAATTAGTATTGAGCTTGATGGGAGCAAAAACTACTCTAATCTTGTTTCATGTCATCACAGAAGAGATCAACTGACAGATACAACAGAATATTGAAAACAGATCAACAGATGCATTAATAAAGTTATTTATGCAGTTTCTCCATCGCATGTTACAGTTGTTAAAAGATCAATCGTAAAGAAAAAATGAACTGCACTGGAGCAGCAGATTATTATCTATAAATTCTCCAGAAATATTAACGGAGAACGGGAGAGAACATAATCAAAGCTCCTATTCACTCATAATGAATGAATGTGCAAATCAATAGCAATGCTATATCGGAGGACTGGGATCGTTAAACCCACACAAACACGTGGAGTAGGCCATCACGTCCTATATCAAAGGCAATACTAGATACGTAAATAAAAGTCACGACCTATATCACGTCCTATATCGAAGGCAATATCAAAGGTAACATAATAACAAAGTACTCTATTCATTCTACACTAGTAGATCATGTTGTGTAGGATGTGGATGGAAATGCTCTCACTGAAAATAAAACATTTTGGATATCATACAGTAGAATTATCGCAATACAGGAATTATAGTTATTACTTGAACTGAAATGATTACTGACGATATATTATTTTTTTAAACCTGCGATTTGTGACTTTTTAAATGAATGTAAATACAGTACTTAAGGCTTCTGTTATAAGCACTTATAATAAGCGATGTAGTCTGTGATAATAATAAATGGAATATACTAGCTATGATTCTTCAACGACGGTTATCAAAAGTTTGATATATCTATGTAGAATTTGATTAAAATTATTTCAATTATTGAAACTTAGTATCATTTTTTTGAAAACATATTATTCCCATGCATGAAATTAGACTGAGAATCGATAAATGATATTTTGTTCAGTGTAAAGAGTAGAAAAATGAATGAGAGATGAATCTATTCGAAGTTTAAACAGAGAAAGATGAAAATCAATAATTTATTTTGAATACTCAAACCAATCGGAAAGCTTCCTGCCCTGCTGACTCTAGAAACGCCGTCTTACAACGCCTGAAGAAATGCCGTCTTATAACTCCTGAAGAAATGCTCTGGCCCATAGTTTTATCAAAATAAAATGTCATTGGAGAGTGGAGAGAAAAACGGAGCTCCTTAAGAGAGTATTATACTATAAATAGAATAGAATGTTAGTGCTATCACTAAGGTATCATCATGGATAATAATATGATTTACACTAACCACATTATGAAGGTTAAAGAAATGTTAAATAGTGAAATATCAAAAAAGGCCTACTGATGAATTTGTGGAACTGGCTTTGAAATGGAATCCAAATGGGCACTTCGGAAAATGGAAAATTCCGATCAATCAATAGCACAAAGATCAATCAAAACGAATAGAGCAATCCTTTCCTTCTGAAGTTATTGTTTGGGGTCTGGCAAATCCTCTTGGGAAAATGAAACGGAGAGAGTTGAGATGGATAACAAAAGCTAACAAGCTATTATTGGAAAGCTGCTTTGGTAAAGGAT
This sequence comes from Nilaparvata lugens, assembly GCF_014356525.2. Classification (NCBI taxonomy): domain Eukaryota; kingdom Metazoa; phylum Arthropoda; class Insecta; order Hemiptera; family Delphacidae; genus Nilaparvata; species Nilaparvata lugens. The sequence goes on along the minus strand of NC_052505.1, from coordinate 81,995,474 downwards.
TTTCCGTTTGCAATGAATCCGATGATATTTTCCATTCACTCAGAAGTCAGGCATCATTATTGGAAAGATAACTGGCTTTATTATTCTTCTTAGATGATATGAGTTCAGTTTTCGTTATTGAAACTTATTAATTATCAAGCAAATAGAACTGAAATCGTTGTCAAGAAAATACAATTAAATTGATTGTAAAAGACTAATATTCATTATCATACAAATTTGATAATACATTAAAACTATCACTATTGAAAAGTATGATACTATTCATTATATGAATTAATGAAAGAGAATAAGGCTTACTTCATGTCATACCTAAGGAGAAAGCATTCCAAATGACGAGAACGTCCTGGAACAGGCTCGACAAGAAATTTCCACTGGAATGACAATTTCCAAATCATTCTACCGACGATACCTAATTGTATTTCTTGTATACCGGGTGCCCCTCGAAGAGGTTTACACGTTTCATTTTATATTACGTGCCCATTCCTGCACCGAATTTTTTCAAATTTTACACAGTTTACAAAGTAGGTTCTGAAAATATTCTGGGAAAATTTCAGCTCTCTAACCTTTGTAGAAACAAAATGGCGGCATATTGAATATCTTTCGCCTACTACTTTCATGAGTTATTATCTTATTTGTTTACTAAGTTGCAGTAGAATTGCCTCATTTGATGGAATCAGAAACTTATCAAGCAATCCTCCAACAAGATGGTGCTACACCTCATTTCGCAAATCTTGTTAAGCAATTACTAAATGACAAACTTCATGGCCGTTGGATTGGTCGTGGAAGTGATTTTTCAGATTGGCCTCCCCGCTTACCAGATTTAACTTTTTTGACTTCTTTTTATTTATTTATTTATTCGTTGATATAATTACAAATCATATGGATATGATTGGGATAGAACAACAGGCATAGCCCAAAACTATTCTGTTCCCAAATTTTTATGGGATTACTTGAAGGAGAAAGCTTATACCCATAAATTCAATAATGATATGGAACTAAAACGATCAATAAAAGAGGAACTTCTCCGGATACCGCGGAGTTTCTTTGTAAGACTATTCCAAATTTTTCAAGATTTCAGTAGGTCAAATTTTTAGTTTGTCAAGTTTTTAATTAGATCCTTGCGAAGTATGTTGTGTTACTTGCTGGTTTGAAATAGATAATTCATAGATACTACAGTCTGTCCAAACAGTAGTTTAAAACATTTTTTGTCTTATGGAGTACAGCGCTCCCAGATTTCACAAGTAGTTATTTTCTATAATTGAACAATCAAGTAGCCACATTTAAATATCCCATCTTAGAATATTTTATCGTATAATTCTATTATAAAAAATATTATTTATGAACGCAGAGATTGGAAAAATCAATTCGTTCTAATTAATTTTGCTATCCCGACCGGCAGGAGGATCGGCAATTCAGTAATTCGAGCTTTTCCAGAATATCAAGTTACAGTCATTCAAGTACTTGAGTTACAGGATAATACAAAGATCCAAGTTATGAATAATTTCAAGTTTGAATGAATAATTGGATGATTCATCAATCAAGGTAAATTAAATGTACGTAGGTAAAACTTTCATAAATATTAATAGCGATCAGAAAATTAGTATTGAGCTTGATGGGAGCAAAAACTACTCTAATCTTGTCTCATGTCATCACAGAAGAGATCAACAGAGACAACAGAATATTGAAAACAGATCAACAGATGCATTAATAAAGTTATTTATGCAGTTTCTCCATCGCATGTTACAGTTGTTAAAAGATCAATCGTAAAGAAAAAATGAACTGCACTGGAGCATCAGATTATTATCTATAAATTCTCCAGAAATATTAACGGATAACGGGAGAGAACATAATCAAAGCTCCTATTCACTCATAAGGAATGAATGTGCAAATCAATAGCAATGCTGTATCGGAGGACTGGGATCGTTAAACCCACACAAACACGTGGAGTAGGCCATCACGTCCTATATCAAAGGCAATACTAGATACGTATATAAAAGTCACGACCTATATCACGTCCTATATCGAAGGCAATATCAAAGGTAACATAATAACAAAGTACTCTATTCATTCTACACTAGTAGATCATGTTGTGTAGGATGTGGATGGAAATGCTTTCACTGAAAATAAAATATTTTGGATATCATACAGTGGAATAATCGCAATAAAGGAATTAGAGTTATTACTTGAACTGAAATGATTACTGACGATATATAATAATAATATTATTATTTTTTAAACCTACGATTTGTGACTTTTTAAATGAATGTTAATACAGTTGTTAAGGCTTCTGTTATAAGCACTTATAATAAGCGATGTAGTCTGTTATAATAAATGAATTATACCAGCTATGATTCTTCAACGACGGTTATCAAAAGTTTGATATATCTATGTAGAATTTGATTAAAATTATTTCAATTATTGAAATTTAGTATCCTTTTTTTTGGAAACATATTATTCCCATGCATGAAATTAGACTGAAAATCGATAAATGATATTTTGGTCAGTGTAAAGAGTAGAAAAATGAATGAAAGATGAATCTATTCGAAGTTTAAACAGAGAAAAATGAAAATCGATAATCTATTTTGAATATCCAAATTTTCCAAACCAATTGGAAAGCTTCCTGCCCTGCCGACTCTAGAAACGCCGTCTTACAACGCCTGAAGAAATGCCGTCTTATAAATCCTGAAGAAATTCTCTGGCCCATAGTTTTATCAAAATAAAATGTCATTGGAGAGTGGAGAGAAAAACGGAGTTCCTTAGGAGAGTATTATACTATAAATAGAATAGAATGTTAGTGCTATCACTAAGGTATCACCATGGATAATAATATGATTTACACTAACCACATCATGAAAGTTAAAGAAGTGTTAAATAGTGAAATATCAAAAAAAGGCCTACTGATGAATTTGTGGAACTGGCTTTGAAATGGAATCCAAATGGGCACTTCGGGAAATGGAAAATTCCGATTAATCAATAGCACAAAGATCAATCAAAAACGAATAGAGCAATCCTTTCCTTCTGAAGTTATTGTTTGGGGTCTGGCAAATCCTCTTGGGAAAATGAAACGGAGAGAGTTGAGATGGATAACAAAAGCTAACAAGCTATTAATTGGAAAGCTGCTTTGGTAAAGGATTTTCCGTTTGCAATGAATCCGATGATATTTTCCATTCACTCAGAAGTCAGGCATCATTATTGGAAAGATAACTAGCTTTATTATTCTTCTTAGATGATATGAGTTCAGTTTTCGTTATTGAAACTTATTAATTATCAAGCAAATAGAACGGAAATCGTTGTAAAAAAATACAATTGAATTGATTGTAAAAGACTAATATTCATTATCATACAAATTTGATAATACATTAAAACTATCACTATTCAAAAGTATGATACTATTCACTATATGGATTAATGAAAGAGAATAAGGCTTATGCTACTTCATGTCATACCCAAGGAGAAAGCACGAGAACGTCCTGGAACAGGCTCGACAAGAAATTTCCACTGGAATGACAATTTCCAAATCATTCTACCGACGATACCGAATTGTATTTCTCGTATGCCGGGTGCCCCACGAAGGGGTTTACACGTTTCATTTTATATTACGTGCCCATTCCTGCACCGATTTTTTTCAAATTTTACACAGTTTACAAAGTAGGTACTGAAAATATTCTGGGAAAATTTCAGCTCCCTAACCTTTGTAGAAACAAAATGGCGGCATATTGAATATCTTACCAATTCGCTTTCTACTTTCATGAGTTATTATCTTATTTGTTTACTAAGTTGCAGTAGTATTGCCTCATTTGATGGTATCAGAAACTGATCAAGCAATCCTCCAACAAGATGGTGCTACACCTCATTTCGCAAATCATGTTAAGCAATTACTGAATGATAAAGATAAACTTCATGGCCGTTGGATTTGTCATGGAAGTGATTTTTCAGATTGGCCACCCCGAACACCAGATTTAACTGTTTGTGACTTCTTTTTATGGGATTACTTGGAGGAGAAAGTTTATACCCATAAATTCAATAATGATATGGAACTAAAACGATTAATAGAAGAGGAACTTCTCCGGATACCGCGGAGTTTCTTTGTAAGAGCTCACAAATCATTTCTAACGCTGTTATCAGTGTGTTGCTGTGGATGGGTTTCAATTTAAATAATTTTGGACTTTTAAGGTTTTTTATTAGGCCTTGTTCCAGTTGTTTTATTCAAAAGTAATATTACATTATGTTTATGTATTATGTAAAAGTTATCATTGTATCAGGTCAGTATCACATATCAGGATATACCGTACGTTGATCAATATGATGATATTCAAATTTGAAGTATCATTGTATCAGGTCATGAATAATTATTAAATATCCACTCATGATTGAATTGTGGAATATAGTTCACGTATACACTGGGAGATAAGGAATTCAAATAATACAAATAAATTGAATCTCATCTTCACAAGCTTATGATTATCGATGGAAATCCTCTTCCCCGACGTGTATTCCATCCTTACCTTGAATTTCTTGACATTCACCTTCAACCTTTTGGAAGAATAATATCTTCAAATTTAGTTTAGTGCAAAAATGGTATTCTCAATCATCTAATAATACACCCTGAACTTCTCATTTTTTCCGCAGAAAAACACACATTTTTCTCCGAATAACAGAATGTAGTAAATGTACGATACCAATTATTTTAAAAGAATACTGTTCTGCAAGCTACAATGAATACAATCATAGACTAGACAGATGAATCATCTTGAATCTGTGATATAATACAAAACTATCTCTATTATGATGGAAATGTAAAGAACTGTCCTGCAAGATACTCTCTCTACTATAATGGAAGAGTAAGGAAAACCTCTAAGTTTTCAATTTCTGTGATCCGTGTGTTTCTCTGTTCTGAATAATCTTAGATAGTTCTCAGAATGTCGGATTGTTATTTCCATCCAATCTGGAAGGATGTCAAGTCCAAATAGGAGCGAAAGTAATTACAGTTGAACGTTAAACGTCAACTTGCATGACTATGGAATAAATTGCTATTCAAGTTGTTTAGGTAAATACGTCAGGTTGAAGTCCTGATGGGTTTCATAGGTGCATTTATAATGGTAGAACTTGATCAGAGTATGGAGTACGTTGGTATGAGTTGACTCACAACTCTATTTGCAACAGTTTCTAGGAAATTCTTGACCGTTTAAGATGTTGGTACACACGACCAGCTTTGAGCGCCTAACTTTCAAAGGCTTGTTGACAAGTCTGCAGGGCTTTATTCGCTCTACTCTGTTGAAGAGGAGAAATAAGGTAGGAGGTAGATGGTAGATGGAGATCTCTAAAATAAGAGGAGAGGATGGTAGATGAAAGAGGAGGCGCTTAGTTTTGTAAAAGTGGAGGAATGAAGAGGTTAGATATAAGATGACGAAGAGGAGGCGTGAAGCTCCATGAAAGAGGATAAATGAAGAGTGTAGATGAATGAGAGGAAGTGTGAGAAGTGATGAAGAGAAGCGGAAGAAGATGGAGAAGGAGGAAGGTTTGAGTAATTGCTAAGCGGTAATGGTGTGGTGTGAATGTGAACCATGTGGCAATACCTGAAAGCAGACGTCTAATTTACCACGATCAAAGACAGGCCAGTAATATCCTATCCTGCTCCGAGCGATGGTTGCTATAGTTAAGATATAGGTGGCTAATTCAACTGCTGAAATCGAGCTGATTCGATTCAGAATCGAGCTGAGTTGGGTTCATCCTGTGGGCTCAACTTAACCTGAACCTCACTGAGCCTTACTCAACTCACTGAACCTTACTGCTCATTCATCGTTGCATGCTACCAATCTACCTTTCCTCTCCTACCCAACTAGGTGGGTCTTTCTGTCAGAGACAGTTATTGATACTGACCGAGCGAATACAATGGATTGGTGATAATCGTATTCGTTGAATTCAATGAAGTTGAAACAGAATGCATCAATCACTGGAAACCTGGAGCAAAAAGTGCATCAGAATCGAAAATTAGAATCTTATTAAAAAAAATGCTATACTCTATGATGAAGTATAATAGTCTTACACATTCTATAATAAAACGTTTATGCTTCATTTTCATTGAATACTTAAAAAAATTTTAACTGATAACGACCTAGATTATGAACAGAAATGATATGTGAGCGAGTAACTAGCTCCATCTGGAATATGCCAGTTCCATATAAATTATTCATCGATCATAAATAATCACGAACAACATGTTACTTTTAGGTAGGCCATTATTCATCTTCAAATTCTCATAGGCTTAGTAATGTCCGATGAAATATCCATGTTCATATTAGAAATTTAATAATATTCTCATTGTTAGATGAAATCAATGAATATCATCACGATTTTAAATCACATCATTATTCACTTTGTGTACAAGTGAATATTAATTATTACTGTATTGAATTGGAATTATTATTTATTAAATTCAGACATAATTACATGAATCGGCAATCATAATCTTTATAGACATACTGGTTGAATTCGAGTCTTGCATCCTTAACTTCTTATGTTGGTCCAGTAAATTCACATGAAAATCAACAACAACTATAGTCTATAATCAATAGGCAAACACTGAAGCATGAATAATGTTCATAATTTCATTATAATATTAACGAATAATATTCATTAAAGTAGTATATTATTATACTACTCTAACTTTGTGATCATATACCATATCCTATCTCACTTCTCGATTTTCATCATTTCTGAGTAAATTGACCCTACTAAGCTCTATGACTAATACAGTATTATCTACAAGTGAATATACTACATTTTGAAAAAAATATATAATCTGGAATGATGAAACCAATGCTTTGAAAAATGATTCAAAGTGATTCCTCAATCCAGAATAATAATTTTCCAGAGATTGCAATGAAACAAGAATGTTGGCGGAATGTAACTGCTGTATATCTGTAATAGATCGTATCAGAATTTGAGCTTGGGAAGAAGTTTGTTCCCATTGTAAGGTGAGTGCAACCGCCTTAGTTTTCAAAACTTAAATTACAAATTCCGCAGCTTTGTAACTGTTGTTGAAGCTGTGAATGGCGAAACTTTCTTCGATAAGTGGTGTTGACTCTTCAACTCTTTTCAACTAACAGACTCAACTATTTGTTAACACTTTTATCGAAGAGGGCATTGGAATGTGAAGTTCTAAGTTCCAGAATGATAGCAGATTTATCATCTTGACGGTCGACTTCAACAAATAACATTGTAGAATGAGTAATTTAATTCATGAACTATAATTATATACATTTATTTATCTATATATATAAAAGCGAAATGGCACTCACTCACTGACTGACTGACTCACTCACTCACTCACTCACTCACTCACTCACTCACTCACTCGCATAACTAAAAATCTACCGGACCAAAAACGTTCAAATTTGGTAGGTATGTTCAGTTGGCCCTTTAGAGGCGCACTAAGAAATCTTTTGGCAATATTTTAACTCTAAGGGTTGTTTTTAAGGGTTTAAAGTTCGCCTTTTAGCATGTATATTCTTCTTCTCCCAATCTCTTAATTATAATTGAAATTTCCATATCATATGTTACTATAGAACTATAATCTAGATAGAGTACCTCTTCGAAACAGTTGTTAACTGGTCACTAAATTAATAATTTTGTTAGGTTGGCACCAAGTTGAAGATTGAAATGCATTTATCGCGGAAAAAATTATTGGGCACTGCTACTTTAATCAGAGCTATTCCTGGGAATATTATATTAAGATATATAAAAGCGAAATGGCACTCACTCACTGACTGACTCACTCACTCACTCACTCACTCACTCACTCACTCACTCACTCACTCGCATAACTAAAAATCTACCGGACCAAAAACGTTCAAATTTGGTAGGTATGTTCAGTTGGCCCTTTAGAGGCGCACTAAGAAATCTTTTGGCAATATTTTAACTCTAAGGGTTGTTTTTAAGGGTTTAAAGTTCGCCTTTTAGCATGTATATTCTTCTTCTCCCAAACTCTTAATTATAATTGAAATTTCCATATCATATGTTACTATAGAACTATAATCTAGATAGAGTACCTCTTCGAAACAGTTGTTAACTGGTAACTAAATTAATAATTTTGTTTGGTTGGCACCAAGTTGAAGATTGAAATGCATTTATCGCGGAAAAAATTATTGGGCACTGCTACTTTAATCAGAGCTATTCCTGGGAATATTATATTACTAGCCGTCAGGCTCGCTTCGATCGCAATATCTGTTTAGCCAGACTTTAGTCTGGATCCCAGACTGGATCGTCCTAACATATGATAAAAATGCTTAAACGAAAAATGCAGGCGAGCGAAGCGAGCCTGCTGATCTTATCTTTGGACGATCCAGTCGGGGGTCCAGGGGGCGGAGCCCCCTAGCTAGACGGATATGGCGAGCGAAGCGAGCCTGACGGCTAGTACTGTATATACCATAGTTCCATATTCCAATTGAAAAATGAAAATAATACCACCATTCCCATATTCATTTTTACAAAACATGTTTTGAACTATTCAGTCATTTTCAAGTGTTTATAGAACAAGTCTATAATAGAACTAGGTTTTCGAAGGCAAAGTGTGATTCATGTGCACAAAAGCCGGTTAAATAGTTTTAAAATATCAAAATTGAAAAATTTAGCTTCATTTTTAGCAGTCATTTGTTTTGAAGTGGAAATTGGACTTTTTGAAGTGAAAAGTGAAATCGAACCAACCCCATTCTTTTTTGAAACTTTTATTTGTAAAAATTTGGGAGAAGACAGTTTTGGGTTATGCCTGTTGTCTTCTCCCAGTCATATTGTAATTATGATTTGTGATCGACAATGAAATAAATAAATAAATAAATTCCCATTGTCATTAATTTCACGAGAACCAATCAGAGAAGCCATTTTTCGAAAAAGACTTCTCTGATTGGTTCTCATGAAATTGATCACGATCAAAATTCAACCGACTTTTGTGCAACTGAGTCTGAATTTTAGATAATTATATACTACATAGAGAGGTGTATGCTATAATGGCACTTGAGGAAAATACCAGACAGCGTTGCGTATTCTCCGCCTTGTCACTACATTCTGTAGAGGATAGCTGATATTGGCATATCTGATGTAATTATATCAACAGTTCATTCTTGTTTAAACTAATAATGATTATTTCGTATCTGTCAGGAAAATAAATTGTTCGATGATTCAATAAGATATCATATATCCATAAGCATATTGAATGTTTTGTCAATAGTATGATTATATCTCTACATTAACGATGGATAGATATGGATAGCAACACCAATGTTAATCGAATACTGTCATAATCAAGTGGACTCACGTGATTATATATGCTTTTTTTCGGTCACCCTTCGATCAAAATTCAAAAATATTATGTGTACTCCAACATTCACATTATTTGAATGTAAGTTTTGTTGACTACTTAGTCAATTCACCTGAAATGAGATGAATGAACAAATTTTTTCCAAGCTCAATACAAGAGTTGCGTCTTCACAATGCATTCAAAGGGATGTATTCCCTCTATTGCTATTGTATTAACCTACTACTATTAGCCTCGTGCTTTCAACTCCATAGCTTCCCTGACAAATACTGGACTAGTTTGTCACTAGTGCTCTGTACTAAAGGCGGTCAATAAAGTCTAGCTGAAATCACTTGCGAGGCAAACCTTCCGTGTCAGTTCATTTCGTAAAAGCTACAACAATGGTGGACGTGGTATTTTGCCAGCAGCTGAATTGATAGCTGCAGCTTTGTTCTAGCTGTGCTAAAACGGAGCAAGTTTTACGACGTACCGGTCCGGTGGCGAGAGATTTTCGCGTAAAAATCGGACGCCGGGGAACCGCTATTGACACCGACATCGCTGGCTGTTTGATTGTTTCCCTTCCATCTCATCGCAGCTGACGAAAGCTTTTTGTCAAAGATGGAAATTCAATAGCACTGGAGGGAAAAACTGGGCCATTTCATGGATTGAAGCTCATCACATTCAGTCTGTTTCCGAAAAAGGATTGTATAGTAACATGCTTGAAAACGAATTCAAGGTGGATAACATATAAGTACAGTGGAACCTCGATATAGTGCACTCCGTTATATTTAATTCACTGTAATAGTACATTTTTTTCTGCAGTCCATTGGAACGACCTTATAGGTTGCAATATAATATATATCGAATGAGTATGTAGCAGAAAGCGTAAAGTGACATACATATTCACAATTTTTGGGGCAAGACACTGATTGTGTCTAGAACTAACTGTTGATAGCCTACTAAGGATTTTACATCTAATCATTGGAGAAATCTTGATCAAGGTTCCAATATTGATATAGTACACTCTGACTTGGTAAAGACCTCTCTCAATGGTAAATTTTTTGAGTGGTCCCTTGAGATGTACTATATTGTCGAGGTTTCACTGTACAAATATTAAATTGGATAGAATTTGTCATATCAATTTCATGTTTTGTAGTAAACTGATGCTATCAATGTACCTGGAATACATTCTAGGTTCCTTAGTTGATATCCATATTGAATCAAATGACTCGAGATTGTCATAACCAATAATTTATTGAAAAATAATGGAGATTCTAGTTCCAGATGCTACTCCATTAACATTCTCCATTGAACTTACTCTCTAAGGCTAACTGTCACTCTAGGATGTAGAGGCCGGTACTAGCAATAATGAACAAATGAGTAGTCTTAACAATCTCCTTTCGTTTTATCAAATGACTTTATTGTGGAATATTTAGTTTGTTGTAATATTCATTTAAAATGTTTTTCAAGGCAATCAATTTGATTCGATTTGAATATTATGCTGTGAATTGCATTATTAGTTCTTAAAACATTTCGAATTAAAATATACATGATTATCATAGAATACTGTTGAAAATCTCATAAAAATTCCTTGCTGCTTGTTTTATTGATCCATCTCTGGTATAGTGTTAATCGATGATGTAATAGGCAGAAAAAATAGAATGGTGCACTCTTATAAGCTCGATAAGTCAAAAATATTTGCTGTGATATTTTCAATATACGTTTGTATATCCACCATGAATAATCAGACATTCCACGAAAAAATATCCATTGGAACCCAGTAAATTAGCAGCATATTTTCGTTAAGAAAGAAATTTTTTCGTTTGGCAGTTGGAAATTCCAAATGCCTGAAATGGAAAACCGTGTTGAACGAGTTGAATTCCAGACCATATTACGATATTTGCAGGTGAAAAAATATCTCTCTCATTGAATAATTTCCTGCACAAATGTTGTGTCAACAGCTTTCCTTTATCCTCCTGTAGAGTGTTTTTATCCGTTTAAAGGAGACAACATGAATATACTGTAGCTGTTTTATGGCTTCTATAAATAAAAGAACATCATGAAATATGATATTAATGTGATTCAACCAACCAATATGAATGTTAATCGATTCAAATCTGATGGACAAAACTGCAATTTCATCTTATCTTGATTCTTGAATGAAAAATTGAATGGAATCATGAAACCATTATTGTAAAAATGTCAATGTCATGAATAACATTTGGCCAGAGAAGTGAATACAATTATCCCAAAGTTGAAGAAATCGTCAATCACATGCAGATGAGCGGAACATGTCTGAATAAATGTGATCTGTCAAAAGATAGGCGATTGGGTTGAGAGTGTGCTGAGGAGGGTTGGAGGAGGACTTCCTAATTCGTATAGAATTATGCCCTCAAACTGAGTGATGCCTGCCCTCTCCAACCCCTCTCTACACTTCCTCCTCCTCCTCATCCTCCTTCTCCTCTTCCTCATCAGTTGACTGCTTAGCAAGTTTAGCCGCTCACTTCCGACTTGGACGATTTATTATGGCACAACTGTCAGAATGTGGCATACTTGAATGTGATGTTCAGCATCCCATTATATTGCCTAAATGCTGGCTACAATAATATCAAACCACAATAACCGACCGTTATTTCCAGTTATCAATGTCCTGAACTTCCTGTCCATCGTATGGACACAGTGTGGAAACGGAATAGGGATTACATTTTGAATGATTGGGGTTTTGATGGGATATAGTTTAGAAGTAACCGGTTACTGATTGTAGATGGCGCAGTGATTGAATAGAATAGTGTATGCTTAGGATAAGTGATGACGATTCTTTTCAAATTAATTAAATAACTATCTTTTCATTTTGAATACACACTAAATTCCGACGTATCCCGCTCGATACGACAAAGAGTGGGCTCGATATTCTCTATATCGACTATTTTTTATACATTTTCCCCCAGAGTGACCGATTTGACTGGATTGATATAATTCATACATATAATTAATTGTACTTTGTCTCATTGTTGATTTTTTTCCAGATGGTGAAGATGATGTTGACAGTCGTTGCAGTATTCACAATCTGTTGGTTACCGCTCAACATCCTACTGGTAAGCAAAAGTCTTTGAATCAAATAATCCTTGAATAATCGAATATTTTTCATAGGAATGGAAAATAAAACTGTTCTAAAATTTGTTTTTGTTCTAAATGATTAAATAATAATAATAGATTTTATTTCCATCAATATACGAATAAGCAATTCAATCAATAAAATGTACATAAATTCAAAAAAAAAAAAAATGAAATTTGCTACAAATATAAATAAAATGCATTTTTCCGGAAATTAGCCTACTCATGGGGAAACCCATGTTCTAGAGCAGGTGTAGTAGTAATACATCAAATTTAGAGTTCCTATAATTATCTTTTGTTTATATTTCTTCGAGACAGTTACCATCTATGTTTGTATTAACAAAACATCACAAAGATCTTCATTATAGCATAGACTGAATGAACTCGAATCTGTGGCTATAGTTCCTAGTTTTTATGATTCTATGTTATAATTTACAACGTTTTTCTCTCCAGGGATTAGTTTGAAAGTAATATTATTTCCTGAGTCATCATACTGGTGATTGAAGCTTAGAGTTTATTCACAGTTTATATATCTTGATCAATGGAGACTTCCCATTATTCAGATCTTTGTCTTTGGATAACTGACAATGCATATTTCAAAATTATTCTTATTATCAGACAACCAAGAAACAATCATGGCACCAGTCATCTGCCCAAACCATCTGCTATTTCACGTAGTTGATGCACATTCCGCTAGTCTTCCAATGTGATCATAGAGAGAAAAGTATTTAATCGAATATGTAATGAGTATAAAATACTCAAAGAATACTGCGATCATAGAGGAAAAGTAATATTTCATTTCTGATGCGAGTCTCATGTAGCTCAAAGTCTGAATCCTCAGAAATGCCAGCATGCTTGTCCAACCAGCAACCGACAGAGTAGGGAAGAATTAGCAGTTGAACAATAGTTTCACCAATCCTCTTTGGAAGGAACTTTTCCAGTCTTCTCTGTGCTTGTTCAGTCAGTACTCTATTATTGACTGACTGCTTCTCAGTGCTATTCACTCGGGATTTTCTGATGGCTACTTCTGATTGGCTACCTCCAAAGATACAGTTTTTTCCCTCAAAGTTGAGTCAGTGTGTATTACTTTAGTATAGATGCACTGAGTAATTGTGTGATGAGAAAAATTCAAGTCAAATTCAATTTATTTGCCATAACATTACAATTAAGAGTGAATCAACGTGAGAAGTCAAAATAATCATCATTACAGAACTGCTACTATATTATCGTTCTCGAATACCTAAAATCACTGTACATGTCACGAATAGAATAATATTAAGTGATAGTGAATGTATCATGATGTTCACACTATAGACTTTACACAAGTGATATGTATACAAGAACTATTATAATAACTCTAGCGACAAGTTAGATTCACAAAGATAAAAAGTTCTTCTTTTTCACGTACTGTAAATTTAACTGGAACGTATTTTTTATCATTGTATTTTTATCAAGTTCATGGAATAAGCATGAGTCCACTTACTTTCCTATTTAGGGCTATTGAAATAATCGAAGCCCAATGTCAGCTTTTGTTTCAAACTCGATATGAATGATAATATATTAAATGCGATTATATCTACTTGTAACATGCTTCAAATGACAGAAAAATTATCGCATTTCGGCTCCCAATTAAGACATTATATTCTTTAAGTAACATCTTCTTGTATAAGTAAGTCTTCATGATAATTCAGTAGCCTAATTCGAGGTGTGAATTTTTGAAACCTCTTCAACCTATATTTGCATCTTACTCATTATCTATAATCGAAATACACGTGAAGATTCCTGTTACAAATTGTATGATTACTTATTGCTAGTCGAATGATGTGATTGAGAATTATTCAGGAGAGTACTCCTCTCATTGAAGATGTCTTCAGTGATAACTCACATCCAGAATGATAGTAAGAATGTAATCACGTGATTATGAAAAAAACATTGGATTTTATGTTATCATGAAAATGAACTTTGAAGTACTAATAACATCTTATTGCTTTTCTCTCACACTCTGGGGTTACTACGCCTGTATTTCCTCCCAGACTTCAGTTATAATCGTTAACAATAACTGCTTATGGAGCATCTCTCCTTTCAAGTCTGTTCCATTAGCAGAATATATTCCATGCTGAGAAAAGGAAATATTTGAATGTGCTGTCCTAAATTCATTTCCCGAAAGAGAAAAGTATTTTATCACTTATTATGATTCGCATTTGCATGTAGATGCGGCTGCTAATTATAGCGAGAGATTTTCGCATCAATCCAAGGATAGCTAACCAATTAATACTTCTGTTTTAAGAAATAGTTTATGCTGTTCCAGTAATATTAATTATTTCTTTCACTACTACAGAAAGTTGGATTTCACACCTTGTAGCTGTTCCACATTTTATTCACATTCTGTTTCACTAATATTATTCACTTATTTCAAATTTGATTCACCAATATTTTTGTTTCAAAACATTTTCCATAATATTGTCGAGTTTCCCACAAATTCCAGTATTGCTTATATTTCTCTTACTCAAGAAAGATGCATTTCACACCTTGTAGCTTTCCCCTATTGACGAGAAATTTGATTCACATTCTCACACACTTCCCTTAGGAGTTAGCATTCAATCTGCTAGCCACAAAATATTCATGTATCAGACCCATACTATCGAGTTATACAGCTTTCTTCAGATTGTTCTCGATTCTCTTGAGATTTATATGCCTTCGATGTGTTAACCTGAAATATTTATTTGTTTCTTGGGAAATTGGATTTATAATACTGACAAAATATCTACTGTGATCTCCATGGTATTGTTCACCAATCAACTTGACAGCAGTAAATTCTACTCTCACAAGAGAATTTGTTATGAATAGAACAATTTGATTGTATGGGAAGAGATGGTATGGTATTTCTTCATAATGATGAGAATGAGACTCCGATATTGTCAATATAACACTATATTCATTATTAATTCACATACTATAAAGTGTAAATATTTGTAATGTAAAATGTTCAACAAATATATTTTGTGAACTGATTTAGTGGTATTGAGAATATTAGGGGGTCTTATTCTCCTTGTTATAAATTCAATAATTATCGGAATTGAGACGGATTTTGGAAAATAGAAATAAATATATTGAGCCGCCTCTAAAAATCATATCGATGAGAGTAATGCTCAAAGGGCATTTCAAATTTGAGAATTTCTTTGTTCTCAAATTCATAACAAAATCAAGTATTCATCGCAGCATGGTATTCACTTGATACGTGATTAAGCTGTTAATATATTTAATATTATCCCCAATCTACTGTGAAAATTATGACTGTTTATTATCAGTTAATTTATTTATTTATTTAGTTTATATATTTTTTTGCAATTGTGAAGGAAGAGTTTTGTTTGGATTCGTATTTGGAAATTGATCAATCTAATAGATTCAAAATTGTAGTAGATACATTTTTGGACTCAAAATTGTGTACAAATTATCATTAAGTTACGTAAGTAGCATAACCTTTAGACTGTGTATTCCAAATTAAGGTTTGAAGCAGTTTTGGGCAAATGCTTGTTGTTTTTACCTGAATTGTATTTGCATATGAATAAATAAATAAATAAATAAATAAATAAATAAATTCTGATTTAAAAATAATAAGAATTAATTGAAAATATTGATGATCATAACAAACTTGTTCACATAAACTGTAGACTGTATAGTTAGTTACCTTCCATCATGTTCATTTCACGAAGTGGTCACGAGGAGTTTCCTGAACGAAAGCATATTGTCTTGAATTTGTAATATTTGTTATTGTTTTGAATTAAATTTGTCATGTTCAATAATTACATTACTACGAAACTATTCAGTTCATAGATCGAATGAAGTATCCGATTTAAATGGAATAATATTATGTTATCTTGAATAAATTGGCCATATTAAATCCATAAATCGCAACTATTCAGTTCTGACTGAATGATTGAAATCTTGTTATCCTTTGAGAAATGCTGGAACCGATTGCAACGGGTTATGAACCAACGATCATTTGAACACTGTATTTGTAAATGTCAAACTGTATTGATCCGTCAATATATTCAGGCATTGATCCGTCTGTATTGCATGAACGGATCTAGATAGACCACGTAGGCTGGCTCAAATTTAGTAGATCGTTTGAAATTCAGTCAGTGCATCGAAACTTGAAGAGTAATCAATCGCCTGATCAAGCCACTCTTGATTAATGGTCTAGTGGTGTATGAAGCGTCGAAACTCGCATATGGCGGACTAAGCCTAGCAGCCTAAAACAGAGTATAAACTGATGCCAATCACAAATCAGAGTTACATTACCTGAGCTTCTCGACACACTCAATCAAACATTCCTCATCAATACCACTTAAATTGTGGCATCCAATGCAGAAGAGTTCATCAATAGAGATTTTAACTACTCCACTATGTTTGCAGGATTTCTGCTCATCATGCATTGAAATAAATATAGTTGAAACCGGATACTAGAGATCAACGTACCTAGAAACAATACCTATTCTAGGTACCTTGCTAGAGATTAGGTAGATAAGAAGCCGCGTCTCAGTTCTACAATACACCATGGACAAGAAATACAGTGGTGCTCATCCAGATTTCTTTTTTATCCCCTCATCCATCATAACAAGATTTTCAATGACGCATTTATATGGCAATTATTGCCATCATCGAGTGCATTATACATTCAAGATCAATAAGTTTCGGTTATTGGATCAATAAGATCGAGTCTATTGGTTCATTCTACATACGAAACCTCTCCAATTTGATGGAAAAACTTTCTCCGAGAAATGTATCGCCATCCAGTCAACCACAATGTTGGAAAGCAAAATCGATATCGTGGGAAATTGACATTTTGGAAAATAATCAACCAATATATCAATTATTATTCAAGTCATTGATCAATCATTTACTTATTATAAATAATTAATCATCCAAATCCTAAATCTTTCATCTCTTCTACTACTACTTCTTCTTCTTCTTCTTCATCATCTTCTCCTCCTCTTCTTTCCTTCCACTCTCCCCACAGCAGTACGGAACAATTCCGCAGTATTCATGGAAAACTAGGATCTCAAATTCTTCAACCATGAAATTCTCCTTCTTCCATTGTCCCTCTCCTTCCCATCACACTTACTTGCAGTTTGCACTGCGGAGTCAATCATTAAGTCTTATAAATCAATCATTCATTTCATTTAATGACAAAAATTGGTAGTGGAAAAAACAAAGCCCTTACTATTAACTATCTGACTTACTATCTAACCTAAGGACCGGTTTCCAAACTCGGGATTTAGCTAAGTTCTAGACTTTGAACAGCTGAAATCAGAAAATTTGCTTTCCGAGACGGGGCGTAGTCCTCGTCAACGTTTGAATTAAATTTCGAGAAACTAGTGTAAACTAGTGTAGTTACAAAATAATGTAAAGTTTTAGCTATTTCAAATTATTCAGGAATGTTTCATTACGTGAAGGAGAAACGTTTCCAATTGAAGAAATGAGAGAATAAAGATTCTCCATAAAAGCTGGGACAACTCCCCGTTTCGGAAAGCGAAATTCTGACTCCAGCTGTTCAAAGTCTAGAACTTAACTTAATCCTAAGCTCGGAAACCGGCCCCGAATTTTGAAGATGAATTCCATATTTTCTGGCTATGTTTTCATAATAACTTATCATGATTGTGCGTTTCAGATCACATGGCAGAGCTGCGACTGGCTGTCAGAGTGGAGCGGCCTGCCCTACCTGTGGTTCGCCTGCCACTGGCTGGCCATGTCACACAGCTGCTACAACCCGTTCATCTACTGCTGGATGAACACTCACTTCAGGGCCGGCTTCTGTGGCGTACTAGGCTGCGCGCTGCCCAGACGCAAGAAGCGACGTCGCAGCAGTCACGCGCCGCCACTCGGTCGCGTCAACACGTGCGCCACTTATGTCAGCGTGCGACGCGCGCCGCGCGACCGCAGTCTCACGCGCATCGAGCATGCCATCTGAACCAAACGCAGGGCAGATCGTGGATTTCAGGTATCAATTCAATTTAAATCACATGATTTTTCTGTTTTTGCTGATGGTTAGGCTCACGTGATCATCTGGATTGTGCATGGGTGATGATAATAATGATGATGATCGATGAATAACACGATCGTTTCACTTTTTTTATCAAAAAGAGCGGCTAGAGGTATTTTTTTCCAATTGAATGAATTTATTCACCTACTGTGACAATGATGGAGGACCTGCCGAAAGATCTCGTTGTCACAGTGAGTGAATAAATCAATTTATAGGAGAGATGTGACTGCTAGTCGTTCATTTCAATAAGAAATAAGTGATTTAATCTAGTGAGCAGTTCGTGATGGAAAACAACTTTGAAGAACGATATATTTGCTTTTGCTGAGTGCTATGATAACATGAGCTCCAGGCTTGTGCGTGGGTGATGGGATTGATGATGATGCTGATGAATAACACATTTTTTGTATTTCTTGTTCTTAGCTGAGAGTGATGCCCACATGATCCCCTGAATTGTGCGTGAGTGATGAGACTGATGATCATCATGAGTAACACATTTTTTGTTTGTTTTCTTTTATACTGTGGGTGATGCTCACATGAGCTCCAGGATTTTGCGTGAGTGATGATAATGATGATGATGAATAACACATTTTTAATATTTATTGATTTTCTTAAAGGTGATACTCACATGTCTCCAAAATTTGGCACTTCCTGAAGTACAATAACAGTGGAAACAGGATTCTATCAAATTATCATGTTGTCTTTTTTTAACGTGCCAATGCAATGATGGACCCATTGGACTCTATTTTTTGTCTGTCTTTTTACATGTCAATGTTCACCTTATTGGATTCTTATCATAATACCCTAGTTCCTCAATACTACGTACCTAATCATGATAGTGAAAGTTCCAAAACGTGCTTTTTTTATTAGTTATATTTTATGCTTTCAAAAAATGAGTTCATTTCCAAAACTGTACGAATTCAATAAAGCCGGTTGGGGCGCGTCTATTCCGCTCATATATTGTGTTTTCTGGAAGGACATAAGATCCTCATACTGCATAATATTCAAGTATTTCCCATTATGAGAAATACTGAAATGTATGACAAATATACAAAACACAGGTCTTCTTTGCTCTTAGTAATAGTGTTTTGATACAGTAGGTACTCTTTGCTACCCGTTGTGAGATCGCACTGTATCAACAATAGGAATCAACAGGTCAGGAAGTGGATAATCGTGATTTCAGTTCTACATAATATTATGTCAAAGCCGGCCAGGCATGCTTAAGCCCAAAAGCCTTGTAGGTCTACACTGAACTTGATGGCATGTGCTTATCAAGAAGCCTAGCTTTGATACATACACTCGGTTCACCATGCTATTGGGTATTGGAATCTATGGCAATCTGAATCAGTAGGCCTAGGCTACCAACCTACACGTCGCTTGTGACTTTAATATCCGATTGCCACCAGTAAACAGTGGAATCCTTAGCCTCTGAGAGCTGTCGTATGTGATTGGTTGCTTCGTCAACCATGCAAAGAGAAGACAGAATCATCGATAAACATCATTCACTTCCCGTATCTGATTGAAACTAACTTCATCATTAAAAATGACTCTAGAGATCTCAGTGTGTGATTTTCGCCAAATAAAGATTCATTTTATTTTAAAGAAGAGAGCAAAAAACATCGGTTGTGAGTCATGAATGAATTATCAAGTATTATCATGATCGACAAGAATCACGTAGTGATTGATTCCACGATAGTGATTTATTATACAGAGTGGGTGAAAAGTCCAAGAACAGCTTAATATCTCATACACAAAGGTAATTTGATGGTGGGTGTGATTGGGAGTCCTATTCAAATTGAAAATACTACTCTACTATGACTTCAAAAATCTGGTCCGCCATCTAGGATCCACCATATTGAATGCAACTTTATTTTTTTAAATAGGAAGGTGGTCATGCTATACATGATTTCGATACGAAATTTCAATAAAAATGAATGGCTAAAACCGCACATCGATATCTCGAACCGTTCAGAAGATATTCACATTATTAATCAATACTATTCAAAGCAGAAAGGAGAAAAAAAAGTATGAGAACGGCTTAGTATCTCATAAGAAATTGTGATTCCGAAGGTTGGTGTGATTGGGGATCCCTCTCAAATTGAAAATACTACTTTACTATGACTTCAAAGATCTGGTCCGCCATATTGAATGCAACTTTATTTTTCAAATGGGAAGGTTGTCATGCGATACATGATTTCGATACGAAATATTTCAAGAAAAAATGAATGGTGAAAAACCGCACAACGATATCTCAAACCGTTCAGAATATATCAACATTTTTAATCAATACCAATTATGTATTTCATTTCTGATATACATGATATTGATTAATAATGTGAATATCTTCTGAACGGCTTAAGATATCGATATGCGGTTTTCGCCATTCATTTTTTCATGAAATTTCGTATCGAAATCATGTATCGCAGGATCACCTTCCTATCTAAAAGAAAATAAATAAATTCAATATGACGGATCCAAGATGGTGAATCAGATTTTTGAAGTCATAGTAAAGTAGTATTTCCAATTTGAGTAGGATCCCCAATCACACCCACCGTCAAATAAACTTTGTGTATGAGATATTAAGCTGTTCTCGGCCTTTTACCCACTCTGTATAAGTTAGTGATTAATATTATATTTATAATGATGTGGGCTACCTCGTAGTGATTTATTTTGTAGTCTACTCAATGGAAGAAAGTGATAAGTAATTAATTCAAGAGAATCAATTTCTGAAATGAAAGAAGTTCTCTCAAGTACAACCACCTCTGTATTTATTAATGAAAACGTATAATCTACATGCTTATTATGCATGAAATTTATAATCAAGATTGAATTCGGAATTCTATGCTGACTTTCAACTAAAACTACCTCAGTTTTTGTGCCATCCTTGTGATATTTTGGCAACTGTTTATTGATTAATCCAATTAGTCTTATTGTTTATCAATCACTCAAAGAATATTCTTAGTTCAGCCTTGTTCGAATAATCGTTTATTTCAAAGTTTGAAATATTTTATATAGTTGTACTTATTGTTAAATCTATCTCTTCCTTTGTGATTTCACCTCTTCCAACTCCACCTCTTTCCTTAAATCTTCTACTTCAGGGTTGTACTTTACTCTCCCATATAATTGTCAATCCCCAGTCCTTTTCTCCACTCGACTTCTAGGAGTTAGAGTACAAATTATGAATAGTTCAATTAATTTCAGTTTACAATAGCATCCCAAAAGCATCCGACAAACAGAAGTTGAAGTTTGAATTTAATTTAGACTGCGATAAATTAGATTCGAATGAATATTATTGGACAGTAGTTATTATGCTGGCAGTTATTATTCCAGTGATACAATAATCATTATTTCCAGGAATAATATCTGATTAAAGTCGTTCCATCGTCATAAAACTTGATGAATTCATCTGCAGAGGGAAAGTCCAAGTAGAAAGCGCGAAACACCAGTTGATTCATCGTTCTCACAAATTACAATTTCACGCAATGTGCCCCGAATCCATCAAAAAAGAAATTTCATTTCTGAGAAACTCCGCCCCCTGGTGTGAAATAGAGAATATTACCAAAATAGGGGTGGAATAAATTAGGAAAAGGTCCAGTGTACGGCTTCCAGTCACGCTATAGGTAGGTCGGCGAAGCCTAATATTTTGCTGAATATGCGTTTTCATCTCCAAGAAATATTTTGCAGGAAAGATCCTTGTGATATCTCTGAGTTTCTACCTTAATAAAGTTGTTTTCTCTTCGCTGAGTGATGATAATAATGTACAGTACTTTGGTTGTCTGCTATTTGTGAATAATTATGTTCGTACTTTTGGCAATTTTCTTCATAATACTCCACAGTCGACTGCCCAAGCTGAACCTCTTAAGTGTATAATTTAATGTATATTTGAGTTCACTTCAATTTATATTTTCCACTGAATTGGAATTGAAATACAGTTTTCTAGTAGAATACTCCCAAATTTACCAAGGTAAGCTGTTTGAACCCCCTTGCATAACTAGTTTTGTAGTATCCACTCTCTATCGCTCAGACCACTCCAATTTTCCCACATCCATGTATAAGATAGTTCAGACTGAATAACAAGAATACATATTGTCAAACCACAATCAAAAATCGAGATAACGGTATCGCTTATTACACCATTATCAATCTCTGGTGAATTAAAACTGAAGTAAAGGGCAGCAATATTCATACTTACGGCGGAGCACCGCTTTTGGTGGGAACCGTGACCTTTCAAGGTGAACGTCTGCTATTGGCCTGGACAAGCCTCCTCCTCCCGCCCTACGATACGAGTAGCCCTTACCAAGAAAGCAAATAATATTCCCATCATTTTATAAATTTTACTTGAAGTATCTCTACTACTAAAAACACTTTGTTCATTTTATAAATTCTATTGTAAGTATATTGTTCCAAAAACACCTTGTTCATAAGTTTGTAAACGTAAATGGAATCTGTGTTGTATTCGACAATCAGAGTAGAATTGTTGAATAACGGAACCAAACTGAACTCAATATCATAGAACCTTGGATAGACGATTATGCAAGTGTGTTAGCTGACTATATAAGCTGCTGCTAGTGGCTGGCCAAGTGTAACAATATCGCTGATTGACCTTCAGAGGACAAACTTCGACTACCCTTTCAAATAAACAATAATCGTTTGATAGACCCCCTTACAGAGGGGGTCGCTAGGGGAATGTTGGGAACGAAAATGATTGCGTTCGACTGCTATTCTAGCAAATCTGTATTTCTGTAGTCTAGCTGACAGAGAATGGAGCTCATTTCCAATACAGTCCTGTCGTTATTGATGTTTGTCTCGCTCTATTCACCAATGGATTCGATGTGATGTAGAATGAATTCATGGTTTCCTGGGATAATAACTAACTTTGTTTCATTCTATTCTCAGATTTCCAGACCATAAACGCGTTTGAGAGGAAGAAAGATTTACGTTGATTGAAATTAAATGAGTGAATCACTTAAAATGGAATGAATAGATTGAATTGAAGTTGGAGATCTAGGATTACGTTAATTGAAGTTGGATGAGTAACATAATAAACTTTTGACTTGATAATAGTAGCTGAAGCATGTCGTGACGAAATAATTTGAAAAGGCTACTCAGATTTATATTTTTATTTATATTAAAAGTTGCCCTAAAGAAAAAAGACATTCCACTTTAATATGGAATGAGGAAAACTGAAATCTTTATTTGTATGTGACCTTCAATATTCTTGTATCATACTAAATTCCAGTTTGCCTTCCCTTGTTATGGAACTCCTTCGTCTTTTCTATTGAGTGAATGCTTGTTATGAACCAACATTAATAGAAATCTTATTGAAACCAGTTTAAAAGCTCTTAAGTTATGAGTAGATTCATACTCTTTTAGAGACATGATTTATGATGCTTCTCATATGTGGGGTTGTTTCTATGTGTTTCATGCTCAAGAGTATTTGTTCTCTCGTTTAGTTTAACCCCAGCCTATATATATCTGCACTAGCAACTATCCAGGTTCAACTTTTTCAACTCTTTTGAATATTGCTTAATTTTGGGTATCTCTCTCAATTTCATGTTTGCCATTATTCATTGCTATTTTCTGGAAATAATCAGATAATTCTCAGATAAATATGAGTGAATTAATAATGTGTCACAAACATAAAATTGATTGAGGCTGTTCGGTACACTTTTTTATCATCTAAATTGAATAATCTTTTTCAATATAATCATTGTTAAGAGTGAGAAAAAGTGGCAACTGAAATTTTTGTGGTCTAATAGGCGAGTAATGGGTTGTTGAAGTGCTAAATTCCAAGATTCTGTTTTCTTTCCAGATCATAAACGGTTTTGACTATATGATTAGAACTTCTCTTAAAAATTCAAAAAATGTATCTTCTCAAACTAAAACATTCTATTTATCTCTTTTCTGTATAGGGCTACTTTTATAGAAATAGAAATAAAAATAAAAATCTTAGTACCCTTTTTGAAATATTTAATCACAACATGTTTCGGACATTGATACTATTTTCAAGTGATATGGAGTAAATGAATAAATACTGCTGGAACATTTTTATTTTGATCATATGTTAGTGTATTCATATGATTTTATGAACTAAAACTATAAATTGTGGATTTAATTCGCATGATTCTATCAAAAATTGGGTTATTGGTGTCTAATTGGATTAAGTTTATTATTTTACCTCTGCTCAATTTTGCCGCTTTATAAATATGAAATTCTTTTTGGTGTAAGTGCACGTCCAGTGCCAACATACCTATTAACAAATTTTTGGTTGGGATCGATTTAGTATGTTATTTTGAGCACAAAATCACAAAAATTAAACGGCGCTCACTATTGTTTTTAAAATAAACTAAGTTCAAAGTAGCACAATTTTACATGCATTTAACCTATGAGTAGCAGCCATTTTGATTATTTAAATCATCAAATTATTATATTTCTAATCTGAGTTTTCCTAACCCAAAGCTTTTCCTAACCTAAGCTTTCCTAACATAAAGCTTTTCCTAACCTAAAGCTTTTCCCAACCTACAGCTTTTTCTAACCTTAGCTACTTATGGTTGCTACTTATAGGTTAAATGCATGTAAATTTCTGCTACTTTGAACTTAGTTTATTTTAAAAACCATAGTGAGCGCCGTACAATTTTTGTGATTTTGTGCTCAAAATAGCATACTAAATCGATCCCAACCAAAAATTTGATGACAGGTATGTTGGCACTGGACGTGCATTTTAGCCTTCTTTTTTATAATTCAGTTTACCACTTTTATTACCATAATTTAGTATTTCCATATTGGGATTTATATCTGTAAAATTATGGCCTGAATCTATCAAGTGTTCAGCAAATGCCGACTTTAGTGTATAATTTTCAGATTTTAGTGCTTGGATATGTTCTCTAAACCTAATATGGAAATTTCTACCTGTTTGTACGATATAGAATTTGTCGCAATCACTAAATTTAAGTTTATAGATTCCAGATTTTTTAAACTTATCTTGCTGTACATTTAAATTTGATTTCTTTTTTATAAGTTCGAATGCATTGTTTGTTGGCCTATAACCTAAAATGAATTTTTTTTGTAAAGGTTTTTCTTATAGCTCTATTAAATATTGTGTTATATGGAACACAAATATATTCTTTATTTCCTACATTCCCTTGATTATTTCGAGTTCTATTCTGTATCAAGAAAATTTATTCCATGTTCTTGAGCTTCCTCGTAAATTTTATACAAGGTGATAATGAATTTAAATATAATTCAAAATCTTCATGTGTTTCATCTTCATCATTATACAGACATATTATATCATCAACATATCTGTGCCAATAAATAATATTTTTCTAATTAAATATTTCGAAAAGGGTACAAAGATTTTTATTTTTATTTCTAAAACATTTTATTCCCCATATCGTTCATAAATAAAAATGTAACATTTTTTTGTAAATTTGATAACTTGTTCATTTTGGCATTATTTGCAAAGAAACGCATATGAGAACAAAGCCACTGATATACTGAATGTATTAAAGAAAACTTCAATGGGAAATACGAAACCGTTTATGATCTGGAAATAAAACGGAGTTTAGCACTTTAACAACCCATAAATCGCTTATTAGAACACTTGAAAATTTCAATTGAAACTTTTTCTCACTCTTATAATGATCTTAACAATTATATTGAAAAGATTATCCAATTTAAATAAAAAGAAAAAAGTTTACCGAACAGCCTCAATATATGCGTGCACTGACACACAACTGATTATGCAATGGTTGCTTTGAGTCGAATAGTATAGTGAAAACTCTTTTTGCTACTGGGAAAATGACAAAGTGACCTATTCAACTCCAATGTACTATTTGCATCCAACTCGAGTACCGTATTGAGTTTTGAAGGGGATTCCAATTGTATTTGATCATTAATTTATCTGAAACACATAACTATTGGTTTATTATAGCTGCTATTGAAATATACCGATGCTCTATCACCAATTATATTTATCTGGTCGAAGAGAAGGAGATCAGAGAGAAATTTGTAAAGAGTTAAGAAAAAGTCCTTGAAATTTGAAATTAGGTTCTATATCAATCATCATCATCATCATCATCATCATCATCATCATCATCATCATCATCATCATCATCATCATCATCATCATCATCATCATCAATAATGATTCCAGTTGATTCAGCTTAGACCATCATGCTCGGTTTCAATTCCGTTTCTCTGTATTGAAAATTGAGGAAAAGTTTGGATTATATCCCCCGATGGTAATGAACTGATGAAATGAGTACAACAAATTAATCTTTAAAAGTCAAAGTACAATGAAATCGTTGATAACCATGCTCATTTCTGAAAGGTTTCCACATCCGAGTTTGCTTTGATCCGTAATGAACGGTTTTACTGATCATCAAATCCAATTAAAAGTTTCAAAAATGGATCAACGTCTGAGTTCTGCTTTGTTACTAGCTAATAATTCTCCCTCACTGTCTTTTATTCTGAAAATAGAATTCATGAGAAATCAGTCGAATTTAAATAGGTTTTCAGGTCTAATACATATATTTCTATTGGAGCTTTTGATTATTATCACAAACTTCACCTCTGAAGTTAATGATTTTCGAGAATAATTGTGGGATTTACTCTTAGGTTAACCTTCTCATACTTTTCATTGTGGCTTATCATCTATTAGATTAATTATTATTGAACGATAGACCCAATTAAATGCTGTAAATAACCCCGGAGACTTCTGCTACTTCAAAAAAATATTGACAACAGGGTAAACAGGTTCAATAATAATTATTAATAATTAGCATTAGGATAAATGCAATTACCAATCTATTTTTATCTCTATCGATCAGATTGTTCCATGATGATACATATATATACGATGCATCTTATGAATATTATTTGTATTCTGTGCAAAATTGAAGCTTATTCGAAAATTTCGAATAGTTGAATTATACATGAAATGAAAGATAATTTAATGTTCTACAATCTCGTAATTAGCAAATTCTTGTTTCATCATTTGTTGGAAAGTTATTGGACTTGAAATAGCGAAAAAATTAAAGAAAAACTAGTTTTCGAAAATGCATCACTTTAGAACATAAATATCTCGAAAAGTATCAGATTTATCGAAAACCTCTACTGAATGAAACTTGTAGAACATTTATTAAGCTTCATTTTACGTTGTTTATCATGTCAATAGAACACATTGTTCCCAAGATATAAGCATGTAAGTAATAAGTGGAATTTAAATAGGTTTCAGGTCTAATACATATATTTCTATTGGAGCTTTTGATTATTATCACAAACTTCACCTCTGAAGTTAATGATTTTCGAGAATAATTATGGGATTTACTCTTAGGTTAACCTTCTCATACTTTTCATTGTGGCTTATCATCTATTAGATTAATTATTATTGAACGATAAACCCAATTAAATGCTGTAAATAACCCCGGAGACTTCTGCTACTGCAAAAAAATATTGACAACAGGTTCAATAATAATTATTAAAAATTAGCATTAGGATAAATGCAATTACCAATCTATTTCTATCTCTATCTATCAGATTGTTCCATGATGATACATATATATACGATGCATCTTATGAACATTATTTGTATTCTGTGCAAAATTGAAGCTTATTCGAAAATTTCGAATAGTCGAATTATACATGAAATGAAAGATAATTTAATGTTCTACAATCTCGTAATTAGCAAATTCTTGTTTCATCATTTGTTGGAAAGTTATTGGACTTGAAATAGCGAAAAAATTAAAGAAAAACTAGTTTTTCGAAAATGCATCACTTTAGAACATAAATATCTCGAAAAGTATCAGATTTATCGAAAACCTCTACTGAATGAAACTTGTAGAACATTTATTAAGCTTCATTTTTACGTAGTTGATTATGTCAATAGAACACATTGTTCCCAAGATATAAGCATGTAAGTAATAAGTTGAAAATGCAACTTTCAAACCACCCTCATCCCTCTAGCACATGATCTGATACTTTCATTTCTGATACGCTCACCTCCAAACTAGTCTCAACAAAGCTCCAAAGTCAAAAATTGTGTTCCAATCATTCCCTCCAAATTTCATTGTCAACTGATCTATTGTTGCTGAACAGAAAATTTCACTCTCAACTCTAAAACTGCTGCAAAACTGGTAGGGAAATGCGTAAAATAGTGTAAATATACATCAAATTGGAGATAATTCTATTCTCTATCAGCTCATAATCAGCATGGACTTTTTCATCGATCGTTCAAAAACTATAAGGCCGAAAATATGAAAAAATTGGAGACAGAAGTGAATGAAAAAAGAGACAGGTTCCCTCTATACCTTTATTTGAGCATTCGTTGCCTGGACTAATATTAAATTTTCTGATTTCAGATAAACCAGAAACGCTTCATGTGATCTAGACAGAGACAAGATGATTGAGGGAACAGATGAATAACTTTATCGGCTTCCTGGAAAGTGTTAAGCTTTCAAGAAATCTTGTATGAATGGGAGTAGGCCACAGAGGCCTATCAACTTACAACGAGACTTGGATAAAATAATATTGGATGTGTAAAGATTTGAGTGAGTTTCACATGAATTTGAATGGAAATGAAATAAAAGAAACAAATGTTATTTCTATATCACACCAGGATAATATGACATGTTGTATCACGCAGTATCACGCTGACAGTTTTTGTTGTGGTAGCGGATTGCTGGAGCATATTGTTGATTGGCCCCCGTTCGTTACGTCACGAGGCTATTGTTGGTCCTTTGATATAATCGATTAGAAAGCAAAGCAAGATGTGTCAATGGGATAGAATTATTGGACGCACAACCCTTTCCTTTTCAACAGAGGGCGGCAGCACTATTTGTTTACCAACCCACACCTATTTTCAGCGATTCTCTCCTCACTGAACTGTTTGGGATGCGTATTTTGCAGCGAAATGTCACTCGGTTCTATTTGTGAGACCACCATCGACTCTTTGAATGAATCTAGAATTTCAAAACATGTAAGACATTTATTTTATTGTCGAAAATGCAGGAAATAAAAGACGGTATGAGATAAAAATGCAGGTAGAGATAAAACTCATGAAATCGCAATCAGATTTCATGGTTCTGACTCTCATATTTTGCGAATAAAATGCATAGAAAACTCATGAGAAATTCATATTTTTTTGTAAAAATTTCAGGAAATTTGAAAAATAGAACCTAGAAAAGTAGAAAATAGAAGTTCTGACTCTTCTTGTTTCACGAATGAAATGCATTTCGAAGCTCACGAAAAGTTTTTCTTGTGCAGAAATTGCAGGAAAGTTTAGAGATAGAAGCATGAAATCGCAATCAGATTCCAAATAAAATTGTTGATGGTGTTATGAAGGTACTATTGTTATTTCTTATAGGGAAATGATTTTTTGTGGATATTTTTCGAATATCAATGAACTTGATTAATCCGAATCCGTATATTAATCTCTTTGTTAACTTTGTGAATTCTATATTGAGATGTCGTTGAATCATAAAAATTATAAAACATACCGTTTTCTCTCGTGGTAGGTGGAAGATCCTGGTGATCATTCAAGTTCTACTTCCATTGTATTTACTCCATACTACATACTGTTCATTAATTATCTTGTATTTTTGTATATTCCTGCATCTGGTTTCTTCATAGTGAAACTGTTTTTAATGAGAGTGATTTTTCGAAATTGTTTCTGTGAGATCTACAACTACTATTATAGATGAATATTATTTCATCGCCTTTATATTCTTAGTCTGAAATACAGGAGAGCTTCTATACTTAGCTCAATTACACGAGAAAATTGAATATAATCTATGCTACTTCTCTGGAAATTCCATTAAAATTGAAACTTGGATCTAGAAGATCCTAATCTCACTCTAAGATACTTTAAATTTTCGAGAACTCTTTTGTGAATAGCAAATCTCATTTTGAACTTTCCACAATAACTGTGTAGAAAATATCAATAAAATGAAAATTGATAAGCAAGCTATTTATTTCTGAAGCTGAGCTTGGATAGTACCGGTAAATTGTTGAGGAAGCCAATTTTTTGTCTTTATTCTTGAATGCTTGGCTGTGGAGTTTCAAAAAATCACTTCCACTTGAAGAAATATGGCGCAAGTAACCATCCGGAAAGATATGAATGACATTATCATGAATAAAACACGGCTTGACCTGAACAAGTGAAGATGATGAAGCAGGTGTTTTAATGATGGAAGATTTACTTCAAATTAAGTTAATTGGCGTGAAATGAGGAAAGCTCGTGTGAGAGAATCAAATCGTGAAGCACCCGGAGCAATTAGTTGGTTGGTTCAATAGGAATAGATCTTTATATCTCTCTTTGAATACGGTCTTATTCATTCACTCTTGCCTATACGGCTCTTGATAACTCCATAATATCGTTTTAATAGAAGCTTCAAGAGTATATGATTTCAATAGAGAGAATCCAGCATAACGTAAACGCTCTCAAAAATCGATAATGACAACGTTGTTATATTGTATTATCGACCAGTAATGTACGGGATAGAATTTAAAGGCCGCCTCATTCTATTGGCGTATATACTCTTTGTTACAACTTACTCGGGGAGAAAATAAATAATCTTCTCATCTCTACACTTCTTTTGATCCTTCCTTCATCATCCAACGGGTTCTCTCTCCATCATCCCTTATATTTTGTCAACTATTTCCACAATGAATAGATACTGTAGCTCTTCCATTCTCTCACACGTATTGCCTTCATCAATCTTCATCTCGACCTTGATCATCGTGCTTGAGCAAAATCACAACTACCTCTATCTTTTGAAACTGGATCGTATCCTTGAAATATTATCCTCTTTATTACTGGTTTCCTTTGTTTCTAGTACAGCTCACAAGGAAAAGATAGTTGGAGTTGAAGGAGGATTTTTTTGGAAATCGTCGAGATTAATGAAATAAAAGAAATTAATTAGGAGCCTGGACGTTAGTCTTACATGAGGGATTTTTACAAAGCTCCTTTTTTGAAGTTTTATCTCAGACGAGTCCATTAATTTGAACAAGCGGGATCATGAAAGTGATTGGAGAAGTTTTACTTTAATTAACTATGGTTGATCCACTTTTCATCCTAATTAATATTGATTGATATTATACTATACTGTACTATTATTACACTATACTAATACTCCGATTTGCATCAGAGTGAATCATGATGAACCCGGTGGAAAAATATTCTACTGCTCTGTTAAAATATTTTTCATCATCGAACAGCTAGGGTAATTTTCAGCAATGAAAGTAAATGCTCAATAGCACTATAAGATTTCCAAAATTTCAACAGTTACTAGCTTCAATTTTTCAAACTGTTTCTGTGATATCAATAGCAAAAATTATCTGCTTTTTAGTAGTGATATAATCGGATAATAAGACCTACTCTTTGAGAGAACTGAATTATTGAACTGAAGTTTACAGGACAATATTTCCAATGTGCTTGTACTCTTAACTGTAGGCATAGAATGAAACAATCTTGAGTTTTCAATCGTATAAGTTTTCTCTGCTGAAGGCTGTAGCGTCGAATAACGCGATAAAATATAGCAAGTGAGTCAGGTTTCAAGAGAGTAGTCTTATCCCAGAGGAAAATGAGGTAAGTTAAACTTGATCCCATATTATTGTGAGAGGTTGTGGGAAGACGGATAAAGATGGCAAGACTAAAAAATGGATCAACGTTAACTGAGAATTCCCCTTACTACTCCACGTAACCGCCTATGGAGCATTTGAGATCTTGACTTATCATAGAAATGATTCTATCATTATACAGTGAAAGTGTTTGTGAATACTCTTCAAGGAGTCTCCAATATACATTATACAAGTCTCATGCAAGTAATCAGCTATAATGAGGCTCCAACATTGGAAATGCCAAAGTAACTTTGTGGAGTTCATATCTAAACTACTGTTTCCACAGAAATACAGTAGAACTCCAACTATCTGAATTAATTGGGACCAGACCATTTTCGGTTGAATAATCATATTTGATAATAATTGGAGTTATCATAAAGATAAAAAAATTTGAAACAAGAACCCAATCAAATAATCGAATATTATAAGTATTGTTTAGTTCAATATTATAATCGATTGAATACTTAACTGTGAAAACATTCCTTATAGAGTAAGCGTTCCAGCTAAGAGTTTTCAAGCTTTTCCAAACAAAATCGGACCTGTAATAGTAGGATTTACCATGTTGCTTTAAAAAGCGATTCGCATAATCGAAGTTTGATTGATTGATTGAGTACTTTATTTATGTAGATTACAATATATACTGGCTTATACACTTATATACAATAGCTTACAATACAGCAAAATTATAGATGAATTTACATAATATAGACTAAGAAAATAATTATTGAACTGTATATGATATGGAAAAGCAATTTGTAATATGATAACTATAGATAATAATTAAATTGTTATGCATCTACATAAATTGGCGGAGCTTTGGACATATCAATGTTCATTCTTCGGAAAGAATATAAAAAATATCCTCCCCACTAACTCTCTACCAAATAAAGTTCGGATAATATTAGAGTTACACTGCACTGTCATTCATTATTTTTCTGAAGAAACGACCGATTTCCACCAATCATTCTGAATAAAATACAGGGTACTAGTAATGCCATAGAAAAATTATAAAGTTACCCTGTATAGAAATAAATGGAGATCATAAAACAGATAATTGAAGCAATTCAAAATGATCATACAAAGCATTATCTTCGATCACTATCACTCAGCACCAAATGACAGTAGGATAATTCCAAATCAAATATTTTTATTGGCGTTGTTATAATATT
Source organism: Nilaparvata lugens (assembly GCF_014356525.2). Lineage (NCBI taxonomy): Eukaryota > Metazoa > Arthropoda > Insecta > Hemiptera > Delphacidae > Nilaparvata > Nilaparvata lugens. The sequence continues at coordinate 81,962,239 of NC_052505.1, read as the reverse complement.
GTAGTTATGATAATATTAGTAATCTTGTCACTGTTATCTTGGATATTGAAAATTAGAAATTACAAACCCAGAGACTTATTGAACAGTACGTTGACGTCAAAGAGTTGGATGTGGGGAATATTAAAAAATTGATTAAATGTATGCACAATTCTTAAGAGCTTCCATTCAGAGCTTTCCATTTGCTGGTAAGCTCAGGTAAGAGTAATTTTGCCAGGATTGTTAGTGAAACTTCTGACAATGGAAATAATTGGAGTTTGAGATGTCGCTTCATCCCATGAAGACTTTCAAGTTCTGTGTTCGTTGAGCCCAATAATCCATTCCTGATTCCAGGCTTCGCCATTCAGAGAAAGGAAATTCATTTTTGTCTTTTTTTGTAGAAGCAGCGTCTGAGCTCGCCTAATGAGTTACTCTTCTAATTAATCTGAGTTCGTTGCTCTGTACCATTTCTTCGTCTTTCATTTATTATTGTTACAACTGAAAATATGTTTGAGTGGAAACAGGGAAAATCGATGTTTTTCAATAGGTGTCTCATAAAGAACGCAATTCTTTAAAATAAATAATTGTAATAAATAAATAATTTGAATAATTGATTGTAATAAATAATTTTTAAAAAATAAATAATTGAGTATAATAAAATAGATAAATAAATTAATTTATTTATTTTAAACTTTAAAATAAATAATTGTAATAAATTACAAATTTGAATTGGTAATTTCATAATCATTTACTCAAAATGTTACAATGTTTTCACAATTTTGTTAACAATTAGGTTCACAATTAATAATTCCAGAAAATGCACTTCCCATTGTAATGGAGAGTATTGTGGAATTTCAATTAACAATTCAAATGCTGCGTTCTTTATGGAACACTCTTTACTAAATAAGAGTGACACTCTTTACACTTATACACCGTGATTCAAAAAGAATACAACAGCTTTGAAAATCTGTATTTAATCAAGGAAACATAATAGAAACTTGGGTTATAAATCAAAATAAAGAGTATTGGAATAATTTTTCTCCCACTCGAAAATAAGTTTACGAATGTCCAATGTAACCCCCTCCTGACACTCGAGTGATATCAATACGATACTCTTAACTCGTTGCACACCCTCAGTAGCATATCGGACGTAACAGTTTGTATAGCTGCTGTTATTTATTGTTTGAGCTCCTCAATGTGAGCTGGTAGAGGCTGTCGATACACCTTATCTTCAACGTACCCCAAAAGAAAAAAATCGCAGGGGGTGAGTTCAGGGCTACAAACTGTTATGCTACTGAGGGTGTGGAACGAGTTCGAGTATCTTATTGATATCACTCGAGTGTCTGGAGGGGGTTACATTGAACATTTGTGAACTTATTTTATAGTGGAGAGAAACTTATTTTAATACTCTTCATTTTGATTTACTACCTAAGTTTCTATTATGTTTCCTTGATTGAATACAGATTTTCAAAGTTGTGGAATACTTTTTGAATCACGGTGTATATTATAAAGTTTCAAGTTTCAAGTTTTATTGTTTACATCAGCAATACAACAAAATAAAAAACATCTCATCAGATACCTATAACTAACAATTTAAAGATACTAGGCACTTCTGAAAGGTTAATTTGGCACTAGATCATAATGTATCAATAATAAAGTAGAAATTAACTTTAAACTTATAAGTACACAACTCATATCAACATTTTGGAATAATGTAACTAATGATGGAAATGACCCTCAACATTTTATCTTAAAAGTAAAAGTTACATTTTAAAGTTATTTTGGTAATTTAAGTAGTTTGTGGTTTAAGTAATTTAAAGATACTAGGCACTTCTGAAAGGTTAATTTGGCACTATATCATAATGTATCAATAGTACAGTAGAAATTAACTTTGAACTTATAAGTACACAACTCATATCAACATTTTGGAATAATGTAACTGATGATGGAAATGCACCTTAATATTTTATCTTAAAAGTTAAAGTTACATTTTAAAGTTATTATTATATTCATAGATTATTGAATAGGTTTCAAAAAGTTAATTGATGTTCAACAGACACAACTCTGTCACATACAGTTTTTGCAATATTGAAATATTTCTTCCATGAAGACTAAGGACGAGACCATATTAGGCGTTTTTTAGGCGCTAACCGAATCAGCCGATCGGAGAGCTTCCTGCCCTGCTGACTCTGTAAACGCCTAATATGGTCTCGTCCTAACAGCTAATCTGAGATGCATGTTTTCCAAATAACAGGATATCCCTTTCCCATTCTAACTTGATTGGATTGATAGAAGAATGAGGTCATATTGTATTTGAGACGTGATTTTAACACAGATCACGTGCCAGCTTGTGGATTATCGTTTGCGACTGAAGTATGTCATGTATGATAACTGCATATCCGAAGCTACATACTACAATCTCATGAATATTTAGCGATGGCTGTTGGATTCATTTCCAACCGCTTAAAAACAACCTGAAACTCCAAACAAAGGCTTGCATCAATTCCCCAACAGTTTTCTGCTGGACATATTACTGAATCTATTGCCACCTAAAGGAATTGATTTTCGAAAACAAATTAAAGGTCGTTGGTACGAACCAGTGGGCAACCAAAAATGTGTTTGGGATGAGGGGAGATCGTTATCGGTTACCGGCGGCCTAGAGTATGTGCCCTCTTCCGATAGTTATTGTCAAATCATATTTGCCTTGTTATTATCTCAAGCACTCTAAAAAAATATTTAAATTTTCACACTGAAAAATAGAACCTATGATTGATATATAAGTAATTACATAGTACCCTTTTTACAAAACTTTTTTATTTGAACACTTAAACACACTTATCTAGTTTCGGCTTTCAAGCCAATTTGAAAATATTAAAATCTGTAAATTTACCAAATATTCCAGATGAATTTCAACATTCATTTGGGTAATATCATTATACTCTTTACTATCAATACACTTTCTTCTTTACTTATTTCTCTAATTTTGGGAGAGTTAGTTAGGAGAGACTGGAACGAACTGTCAGAATTCTGACAGTGGTGATTTTTTCACAAAATATATCCACAAGTACATGCCAATTAATATCTCAATTTGTTTGTGGAAGAAACTATACAATTTTTTTCCCCTCAGTAAGTTCAAGTATATTTTCCAGTGATTATGATTCGTTTCTAAATTGTTATTGGAAATGAATTCCATGATTTACGATGGAAGGGACACAATGAATTCAGGAGTTAGTATTATCATACGAAGCTAATACGTCATTTAGTAGTTAAAACTTAGAATAGGTTACTGCGATCTAAAGAAGGAACCAAAAAGAGGTAAACATGATATTAGCAGTTCAAACCAATAGGCATTTCTCTATAGAATACTTGAACTCTTTTTGTGTTGAGGCTATAATTATTTTCACTTGACCTCTTGATTCATTTTATTGCCTGCAAAACTGGAGCTATCTTGCTAGAGGATCTAAAAAATTCGAATCTCTCTCTCTTTGTACTTGAATGTTCAAAGAGTCATCAACCAGTGAGTGTGAAAGAGTGTATAGGTGGAAGGATTATATGAGATAGGTAGGAGTAGGCTAAAGAGCCACCATAAAATCTTCAATACGGCAACTTTATGTCTCTTCATTCTTCAGCCTTCTGAAATTGACATTGACGGAGTATCATCTTGTTCTGTTCCAGGTATAAAAGGAAGGGTTTATTGCTCTTGAAAGATCTAGATGAGTCTACATTATTCTTAATAGTTGCTCCAGAAAAGCACCTAGGCCTAGGGCAATGATATAGCTTCAGCTAACGGAATATTGATGTGTCAGTCTACAAATATGTCACAACCAATACGACATGACATTGAAATTATTACAAGTGTTTTAAAGTATTGTTTGAGCCGAGTAGATACATTCCAAGCTCTCAAGAGAAATTAATTTCTCAATTTTTTTCTTTTATAATCAAAGCGAAATAATCAAATCGAATCATGTAGAACGAATGAGTGGAGAAATATACGATTTGAAACTAACAAGCTCGTAAATTATACTTGTCTAATGGTTCTCATGAACATATTTGGAATATTTGAGCGTGTCTTGTCTTGACCAATGACAGTAGAGCTCAGCCTTTATTAGACAACAGCAAATGGCCTTCCCTCAATACTTTATTATTTTGCTGCTCAAAGTATAGGATTCCAGTTTACTAGAATCGATATTGTTGTAACAACTGAAACTAGAATTATAAATATTGTTTTTATAAATCAGTGGTTTTGACAATATCAAGTAGTTCATCCAATATGGGTTTTCACCACAACACAGAAAGTTGATAAGATTATTCCTCAAGTAATATACAACACTAAACAAAAATTATTGAGGATGATATCTCAATGAAAATTGATAAATGAGAAGTCACTCCACGAGTATAAACTAATCCGAAAATTTTTCCACTGTTCTAATTAATTGATCATGGAATAATGATATCCAGAGGTTTTTAAGTGGAAATTTTTATTTTCTCTCATGTACTGGGAAAAACTTTTTTAGTTTTCATCACCCCTGAAAAATTTCGTATCCACCCCTGTTTGTGATTCATGAAAAAGATCGGGAGCAGCAGAAGCTGTAGTTTGTGAATGATGTTTCCCAGTAAACCATGAGCGTTCTCTCGGATGAACGACTTTGAGAAGAGCTTTGACGTTTATCGATCCACAACGGACCTAAAAGAATCTCTCTCTAAAAATACTCTCCGACAACTCTTCAGGTTTAGTAATCTATTTTTTCTCGCAATTCAGCCATCTTAGTATGGAAATGAGGAGAACGCTTCCGCACTGATATTCTCAGCAAAGATGGACCAATAATTCTTTTCAGTTTTCGAACTGATCAGTTTCCTGCTTGAGATACAGTATATTTGTTGCTGGAGACTCCCGTTTTCTTCTCAAGTTTTCCTTATTGTGAGATCTCAAGGGACAAGAGCCGGCAACTTTGAAGCTGGAAGTAAAATCTGCTCATATTGGAAAATAAATAATTCATTTTGGTTTTCTCTCGAATATCCAATGAAATTGTTATTTTTTCATGAACATTGAAAATGCATAAATGATTATAAAATCAGAACGGGAAGTGAAAAGAGTAAAGCAAATAATGTTTGGAGTAAAAAATCGAAACTGAGAGATTTCACCTTTCAATAATTGAAACCTTTTTGAAAAATAAAGCGATGAATGATGAATGAATGATTTGATAATTGCATTGGTTCTATTAATGGTAAGTTTCTGAATGTTCATGAAGAAATGAAAAAGCAGTCATGTTGCCAAATATTGAAAAAGAGTATGATATGGCGACTTGAGCTACTCATAAGCCTCAAAGTACTAATCCTTGCAGTTTGTTATCATGCTGGATTAGGATATTATTCTTATGTATTATCCTATATTGTACTTCCGCCAGATCCAAACAAATATGAATATCACAAATAATATTCGAAATTGGTTCTTGATATCTTCATTAATATACATGATCCAATCGGAGTCAACTCTAATGCAACCAGAGAGTATAGTGAGTAAAAAGATCAGCTGGTATTTTTTAAAATCTTTTCCAGCAATCGTGTATTAGATTCTAGGCCTACACTGCGACGTTGCAATATCGTAGGCCGGGGCCTTAAGGCCATTCCACACAGCACGTGGCGTGCGTGGCTGGACGCACGCTAGCTACTTTTCAAAACATCGCTTCCCAGCTAATCAAATGAAGCAATTCACATAGCAGCCACGGCCATGCGGCAACGCTTGCTATACTAGCCACGCGTGGCTACCGTTCGCTCTCTGAGCAATCTTTTCAAACGTGTCCGGCCACGTTTTGGTCCGAGCATGCGCAGAACGTATACTAGACGTATACTGTCGAATGGAACGTATACTATCATTGTCAGCCTCAAGGTTGCGCATTAAATTATGGAATTCGAGATAGGTCTTCCTTTTTTTATTGATTGGATGTACCCACTAGTCCCGTGCTGTCACCGAATACAATAAAACCAGCTCATTATCATTACTACTGCTGCTGTTGGAGTCATCAAACCAAGGTAAGCCACAAGAAAATCCAGATTCACACCACGGGACCGTCGGAGTTGACATCTTCCACGGGAAACGTGGCCGGTATAGCATCGCAACAGTCGTGGCGGTGTGAATTGGCATGTGGCTAGCGTGGCCGGCGTGGCGTGCGTCCAGCCACGCACGCCACGTGCTGTGTGGAATGGCCTTTATATTAGAGGTGGCCATGGTAGTAGCCTATATTCAAAGATAAGAATAATATAAGAAGGTTTCATCTATTTTATTCAAGAACGACTGATAAAAGGAAGCTTAGATTCGATTCACAGCTTCATCTGGTGAAATTTGCTGCTGAAATACAATAATTCTTATAATACCCATGTGAAAAATTATATTTATATTTGTGTTATAGACCGAGATTTTTGCAACCCTCAAGAGCTACAAATAGTTTGAAAATTTCAAGTGAGCAAGTTGATAATTTAATCTATTACTGTGAGACATATACTATGTAAAACTCTAAACTTGAAAGCATGTGACTGGCATTTCATCTTCATGGGAGGCATCTTCAAACTTCAGACCGTCTATTACTACTTTGACACTATACAACTGCAGCCAAACAACATCATAGTCAGTTACTCATCCAAGTATTGTTTATTCGTCTAATAACAACCTATCTCAGTGATTCATGCAAATTCGATTCCACCCTTCCAACAAAGTTACGTCTATTGCATCGTGGATAATTTATGTTATTGTATCATGGAATATTGTGAGATTCACTCCAAACTTAAAGCATTCAAATAACATAAATGCTTCTCATTCTACCAATACCGATAGTTTGAAGTGGTTCTCACTATAGTTTCACATACAAACTTCATACTTAATTCAGTTGCGTCATTTGTCTTCGAAACACAATCTGAATTAATTATCATTGAACTAGGAATCTTAAACACTTGACTATTCTACAACTGACAGGTAAATCTCTCGAAGTACAGCCAACAAAGTTTACCTGAAGGCTAGAGTTCACGAATAATAGGAAGTTAGCATCATGTAGCATACAACTCCATAATACTTGTGTGGGATCCCAATCAAATTGGATGGTGAACATTCAAATTTGACAGAATAGTTTATGTGTATCAATACAAGGGCTTGAGGATAACACTATAATCTTTCATAAGAATGTTAATTAATCATATTTCATAAGACTGTCTGAGATTAAGCTCCAGTCAGATCTAGTTTCAAGTATTACTCTATACCAAATTAATATTCTTATAAAAACACTTCACTTGAATGGGCTACTTCTACAAATTAATAAAAACAATATGGAAGCATGAAGTACCCTTTATTATTTGAAATATTACAACTAGTAATATTCTAACGATCGTTGTAATATTTTAAATAATTAAGGGTACTTCAAGTTTCCATATTGTTGTTATTAATATTCTTATTTATTTGTAAATTGCATGTACTGTATCTCTCATTTTTTCTTACTAAACTTGCTTAATATGATTGTAAATTGTAGTGATGACTGTTTTGGGCTTAATGCCTTTAGTCTTCTTTGATCTGAAATAAATAATAAATATAGTCAAATAATATCCAATAGAATCTTACTCTCTCCAAGAAGAAACTTCAAGTCACAAGAGCTCATTTAAAAATAACTGACTAGAATAATATAGGAAGAATAAACTGATTTCTACTGCGTATTGAAAATAAAATGCTGTAATTGTTTGGCTCAGAAAGCGCGTGGATATAGAATCTTCTCTATACTTATAAAAGGCTAAGCCCCTACAGACTGAAATCACACCACAGCCCAAACTACTGAGCCTAAGAACTTGAAATTTTGCACGATTGTTTATGGTAGCCTGAAAACATCCACTAAGAAAGGATTTTCAGAAATTTGTCCCCCTGAGGGAGCTGGGGCCCCCCCCAAAATTTTGTACTTTTTAACCGCTCATTGCACAGCAAAGTCATGAGGAACTTTTTTGTTCAGCTACGAAAAAAAAAATAGATCTATGCAGAAAAATTTCGATCAGGAGCACAGGGGGGTCCAGGAGAGGGCATTTTTCGAAAATTTTGATGTAAAATCACACTACAGCTCAAACTAATTGTCCTACAGACTTGAAACTTTGCAAAAATATTCTTCAAACATGCTAGACGCGCACTAAGAACGGATTTCTAGATATTTTGCCTCTAAGGGTTTCAAAGGATGAAAAAGGATCCTATTAAGTAAGGTTATGAACATGGTAAGGTGAGTGTCATATGGAAATGAGATAATATTTATTTATTGACATGTGATATTCTAACATATGTTGTAATCATTGGAAATAACAAAATAATATGATAGAAATTCAAAAAAGAACATCTGTTCTATTATTGCTTTCTACCTGATTCCACTCAACCTCAATAATATTGTTCTGATAATTGATAAATATGTTCAATAATAATATTATTATTGATATAATAAAAGTATTGTTTTGATAATTAATTATTATCATTAATATAATAATAGTATTGTTTTGGTAATCAATAAATATTTTTATTTTCACAAACTCTGTATAATTTATAATGGTGAATGTGAAACAGCTGCATCAAAGAAATTATCTCAAAAACATATGTTTAGGAAAACCATAGTTTTGAACTTCGTTTTCCTGATGGAATGTATAGCCAACACGTGGCGTGTATTATTAATTTTTCAGCTAGAATAGTTTTTTGAGACTGCTAAATAAACGTCTACAGTTTTATCAATGCTGTATCGGCAATATGAAAACGCATGCAGTTAATATGTCTTTAAATAAAGGTGTTGATATCTACATGATAATTATTCTCTACCATTTTTATTTAATTAAAATTTCAAAATTATTCAAGCCTTGATAGAATGATTGACTCACTATCCAGTGTCACGTTATTCTTTATATTTAAATAACGATTAGCCTCCTGCTTGGCATCAGTCGGTAAAGCATGAGATATTTGATACAATCATATATTTAGGTCGTGGTTTTTTAATAGGATTCAGTCTCAAAAATCTTGATAGGCCTAGGTATGGGCTTCTCCTATAACTCTTGTAATTCAATAAAAATAATATATATAAATATGATACTTATACTATAGTGTTAAGGAATAAAAATAAATTGCACACCATAAACATTTCATACATATATTAAACAAATAATGCAAAAAATAGATCGAGGCAAAAAATATATAAAGAGCGATAAAAAATATAATATAAAAATAGAACAATAATTGAAATCAGTAAAATATCACAGGCTAAATTTTATATTCTAGATTTATGGCACGAATCATTACCATGTGCCTTTATCTTAAAATCATATGCATTCTTTTGCATGTAGCTGTGATATGCGCTTGCTAATACTTGTCGACTTGGACAACTCAATTAAAAAATATGTTCCTTAAAATCAACTTGATAAATTAGCCACTAATAATCCAAATATATATGTATATTAAAATCTCTAGTACTTAGTAGATTTCTTTATATCGAATATATATTTTTATCTCAGGGTGCAAGATTCGGCACCTGACGGAATAGGTAGAGCCATTCATCTAGTGAATTAGAGCTATAACAAACTATCGCAAATTATATTGCAAAAATTAAATATCATATGCATATGTTTTAATATCCTAGATTTTATACTTCTTTGATTCAATAGAATTTTCTGAAATGTATTGATCTATCTTTTTCTTTCAATAAAATACCTTTAATACTAATTTTACTTGCGCAAGTATTACTCTTATTAATTTCTTAATTTAAAATAAAAACCCTTTCGACGAGCTAGCTTTGATTATTAGATTAATTCGAAGCACTAGGGCGCCCATCACTAATTCAATATTTATCACTCACGTGTCGAAATCTTCTTATAAGCCGCCGATGTCGATCCAACTCCATGTGGTCCGGGAATATGTTAGCCGGAATCGTCTCTTCCAAGGGTTATAAATTTATTTGAAATTGAAAATGACTTCTGCTTTACAATAGCATCACGAAGTCTTTTAAGAAATTTAATAATGTGATTTTACTTTAACTTTTACAAATTTATTAGCAAGGTACTACGCTCTAAAATATTTGGGGTCCTCTCCTGGTGGCATTTGGTTGGCGAGTGCTGGTTCTCCTTTCTCAATTTTACCAATCTTATTTCCGACTTTCAAATTAACATAAAATTTGAATATCTTAGTCCTCCGCCATTTAGGTTCAAATAGATCTTACAAAAAATATCAAAATATTACTTAGATTGTACGATTAATAATTTCTTTGCTTTCGAGCCATATCGATAACATAGACTATACAAAGTTTTAACACAAATCCAGTACATTTATATAAATATATAGAAATATTTTTGAATTGGCCTACAGTTGCCGCCTATTAACTACCGTTTTGCTATTGGTGCATGCAAATTTTATTCGGTATTCATGCGCCTGGTACCTCCTATTTCCTGAATACACTTAATTATTTTTATTTGGTTTATTGGTTATGCTCTTTACATGCTAGCTAATATTCTATACATTAATATTAATTTCATGCTACCTAATAATTAGCCACGTGATCAGGTGTTTTTTCACATTGCATACCGTTTGATTGCAATAGAGCTCTGCCAAGGGGTTTTGGTCAGATTCTACGTTTCTCGATTTGATCGATCTCTAGGTCACCGATCCGTGAATACATGTACCTAACCTCAATCTTCAAAATATTTTATATAATAATCTATTTATTAGCAACAAATTCCTTCAAATCCTTTTTAGGTTTTTTGTACCGTTTAGCCAGAACAAGCTGATGCTATCTAATCTTAGTTATTATCTATTTGGCGATATTAGCCAGTTACTTTATTTTCAGACCTATTACTATTTCGGTTAGGGATTTTTATCTACCCAAATTCGATACTTTACAACAGTCAGTCGAAAATTTTAATATTGAAATGAGGGGTATTTTGGCAAGCTGAACAAAAAAAGTCCTATGCACCTTTTTGATATTATTTCTTCAAATGAAAAATGAGTTTTGTTGGTTGTCAAAACTCCCCCTGAAAAAGAACTATTCATTTTATCCTATATTTTAGTAAAATAACAATGATTTCTGCATTGAATAACATCTATCTTGCCAACAAGAATCGAACTCTTTGTGAATTTAGATATATGACCTACACTTTAGATTTATATAATTCTATCAATAAATTCATGGAAAATTGAAGTACTTTTTTCAGTTAGTTGATGAAATTGATTATCAATAGAGAAAATGATTATAATTTCATCAATACAGAATTAGTTGAATGAATTGTCGATGTACTGAGTTCTTGGTCAACAATAATTCAATATTGGTATTTATCCAATAATTATTTTTTTCAGAAGTTATTTCATTTGAATTAGAAAATATTTATAAGCTCCTATCAATTTATCATTCGTAACAATGAATTCTTCAAAACATGAATTTAATCAAATAAAAAATTGCCCATATTTCTGTATTCATGTTCGCATGTTTTCCACTTATTGTGATGGATAGCCAAAATATTGTGGAGCGAGCTGCACGGCGAATTGAATCGAGGGCTCTGATTGGCTGAAAAGTTCAGCGTTCGGAGTGAGGTGAGGCGAGCAGTTAGAACAGAGGCAAGCGGCACGGCGAATGGTTCGGAGTGCGGTACGGCGAATGATTAACAGCTGATTTTTAACATTATGAAACATATGCTCATGTTCGTTGAAAGGCAAGATGTTCGGAGGAATGCACGGTTTGCTGCGCGGTTCGAGGTTCGGTTCGGCATGTGTGGACGCACCTTTAGTTGTTACAGGACATTTATACAGATCACAGGCCAAAGCAACATAATAATCTATCTTCTTCTTCTTCTTTTTCTTATTTTTTTCTTCTTTTTATTCTTCTTCTTCTGCTTCTTCTTCTTCTTACTCCTCTTCTCCTTCTTTCTCTTCTTCTTCTTTCTCTTCTTCTTAGAGTAGAAGATAGATGCCCCGACAAACTGACAGATTTATAGTATTCCTGGTGATTGAGCCTGTCTTTTTCAGCGTTGTCTATTAATAATATTAATAATAAAGCTTAATTTACAACTAGCTTACCCAGCGAACTTTGCACCGCCAATGTATCTCATGTTACACTTGACTTTATTTTGTGAATCATGAAATTTATCTTACAATCAACATGTTCATTTACATCTCAATACGGACTTCCTATGTGCTTAGTCATGCAGCATTCATTATTCCGAAAACATATTATTCTTCTCAATCAATTGGTAGTAATATCTATCAGTAAAGTTTTCAATTAAAAAAAAAGGTTATATCAGTGTTTGAAAGAAAAATATTCAATGTTTTCATAGCTGTAGATTGTCTATATATGGTCCAGGAAATATGCGATGTACGATGAATCACACAGAATTCCATATTCTTTCCATTTTAGGATGAATATAAGCTATGCTAAATTCAAAAAATTGTAAATTATTCTTTCATCCTTCAGTAATTAATGAATGCAATATGAATACTATACATATATACTATACAATATATATATATACTCTTTCATTAGGTGAATAATTTTTTTCAACATTTTCCAGTTTCTCAATGATAGGGGAGTGATAATTATCTGTATGAGTCTTCTAAGGAACCATTATGAACAGCTGGTACCAATCGACTATACACTTCAACTCCAAACTACCGTTTTAATACCAGTACACAATAATTTATCACAGGGTGATATGTTTATTACAGCTGGTAACTTTAGATGCTAAATCATATTATCACAATATGATCTTAAATCATGATCATCTTTTCGTTCTTCAGTAGCCGCTCGGCCGAAAATTTCGAAAACATAGGTCTGTAAAATGTATTAACAAATAATTATTATTAACCCCCTATTAAAATTTCTGTTCAGAAACCATCCCCAATATTCACACAACATATTCCCAAAGTTTCATGCCGTTATGTCAAGTAGTTTTCAAGTCTACAGGGAACAAACAAACACACAATCAGACATTCATTTTTTTATAAATAGATTTCAATTTGGCTCAAACAAAAGCCTCTCTAAATGAAGATAGAATGATAAGGATTCAGTTCTGTTGTTTTAACATTTTTTCAAATCACTTTCAAAAAGTTCATGTAGTACCTACTATTGTGTTTGAGACACTTCTGGTGCTATCATAGTTTCACCACTATTATTTGTTCCACAGTCCTATCTCTTGCAGTCGTTAACTATGTCTATAATAATTATATTAAGTAAAGAGCTGGCTTACGCACGTACGGGATAGGAAAATTATGTTTGACGCATCATCACGTCTGAACTACTGGACTAATTAACTTGAAATTTTGCTTATAGATTCTTAATTAACCAAGGTTGGTTAAAGGCCCTATTCTCAATTCTTCAAAATTTCATTACGTCAAGTTTTCATTTTGTCAAGTTTTAAAATAGATCCTTGCGAAGCACGGGTTCCTGCTAGTAATATTATAAAAGTTTCACCACTCAAGGAACTATTTCCTGGAAAATAAATCAGTCAAGTTTCTACAGATCAATCAAGCTACTTTCAAAGTTTGAAATTGGAAACTCTTGATGGTGAATATGGTGATTCATCACTCATGCATCATGACGGAAATGGAGTACTATTATGTTATTCTTTATTTCACAAAAAAGTCATCACAATGATCGACATAAAAAAAGATGGATGATAAAAGAAGCACCTTGTGCTGTTATTGTTCCATAACTCAGAATATCATCGAATCAGAACCTATTTTGAATGATTTTTAATTCCAATTCTGGAAAAATAATATCATTATCAACATTCACAAATTACATTTATTGATATTAGTAATAGTTGAAAGACGACGGGACTAATTGATTTTCCATAAATGATATCACCAGTCACACAATCAAGGGTCTTGTAAAATAACAAAGAATGAAAACTCTATAATTCTTGAAGCTAAGATTTATGAATGACATCTTATTTTTTTATAAATTGTTTTACGCCAGGAACAGAATACCGCCGGAGCTCCAAAGAGATTCCACTAATACCGTTGGCTTGGTTTGCTTCATACTTTGAGGGTTTCATAACTTAATTAATTCCCGTTCTGTCGATGCTCTGTTTAGAGCAGTATATTCTCGTGAATTACATCATGACGAAGCACCTGAGTCCCATCTCGAGTTAGACTTCCCAACTGCTTCTAGACGCTTCTGAATGTTGAAAACGTCAGACCCGCGTTAATAAAGAGCATTGAAGGAGGTAGTACTTCATTTGGAACACGGCGTTGATGAAGATTCAAGCATACTACTGATATTCCTTCATTTTAGTGAAAAATGTCTAGTACATTGCTGTTTTACAGGTGAGAAGGCATCAAGTCATTATTTGAAGACGAATTTTAGGTGATTATTAATAAGAGTATCAATGTATTCAACATGAATTTATAGATGACATTTTACGAGTAGTAAAGTGCCAGGAGTAAACAAAAAAGTATAGAAGTGACCTCCCTCTCCTCCCAACAAGGAAAATTGGATGGAGAGAACTCAAATTTCATTCAGAGCCCATGGATCAATCAACTCAATCGTGGAATCCAAAATAATGAATCGAAGTAGGCTATGTGATATAGTGTTTTAGGATACGATATAACAGCCAACAATTTAGTGAAAATAAGATATTCATAAAATGCAACCCTCAATTTTTGTCTATTCTTTTGAATGCATCACCGTTTAAAACACTAGTTTATGTATCAATATACAAACAAACAAGCAATCCAATCAATAGAATGTACATTATATTCAAAATGTAAATATATGACTTTTTGTGTAGTTGAGAAGTTGATATTGTGGTAATTATTCATATTGAATGAAAAAGACTAAGAAAATTGTCAAAACTTCGACCTGGAAACTGGGAACTTCGACCAGAGATCACAAAAACGGCAGACATCATGAAGAATTTAAAGAAGAAGATGAAAACCAATGACCTGATGATTTTGAAAGCTGACAAAGGATGCACTACAGTAAAAATGGATAAGGACGAATATCTAAGTAAGGTAAACCATGCAGATAACAATTTTATTGAGATTAACTCCAATCCCACCACCAAAATCATCAGCTTGATTGGAAATAAGTTGACTAATACCACCAAATTATTTAATAAGAAATAAATCAAGTATTTAACAGTCATGAATCCATATCCCACTAGACTTTTCGGTCAACCTAAATTACACAAAACTAATGTTCCTACAAGACCAGTGGTATCTTTTGTTAATTCCCCCTGCTCTAAATTAGCTCACAAACTGAATAGCACATTTCGGTCATTAACGGGTTTTCAACCAAAATTTAGTATTGAAAATTCATTGGAGTTGGTCAAAAATTTAAAGCATATTCCAGTTCTATCTTCTCATAAACTTGTGTCATTTGATGTTACTAATTTATTCACTAACATTCCGGTGGGAGAAAGTCTTGAAAGAGCTGAGGAAATAATGAAAGACTCTATCAATGATCATACACTCAGAGAAGAACTGGTAGGATTGATGAAGTTATGCACTCAGCATAATTATTTCAAATTCAACAATAGATTTTTTGAACAAAGAGAGGGGTTGGCAATGGGGTCACCCCTCTCACCAATCCTAGCTGAATTATTTATGGATAAGCTGGAAAGTAGAATTATTGAAAATGGTCATTTCAAAGATAAAATTGTTTACTGGTATGTAGATGATATTATTTGCTTATGGAAAGGAAGTAACAGACAACTAGACAATTTTCTTTCCTATCTGAATGGATTACATCAGAGTATAAAATTCACTGTAGAGGTAGAACAGGATTGTGTATCCCAGTCTGAAAAACCAATCAATTCAATTCGAGCAATATTCTTATTATGAGAATAATATTATGCATATCTCTCAATTAGTTGTTTATATTATAGATAATCAGAAAAAAATCAAATTCATTCCATTTTGCTATAATACATAATTATGTTGGTAATAAATATACATGATGTTGGTATATTACAGGCGTCGGTACAAGGATACGCCTACATCATTCAGATTGTTGATTACAATAGTATCACAGCAGTGATTTTAGCTTGCATATTATTATAGTACAGTATTTGAGATATACAACTGTGATGTTGATATAAAACCCGAGGGGTGGAATCGTATGCAATCTCACATCCACTTTCCGGCAGTCTATATTGGATCAACAAACAGTACGCCTAAATCCTAATGGAAATCAAGATTATGTGTATTGTGCATTCTATGTGCAGCATTCCTGATGCATATATGGATAATCTTTCAGAGATTTGCCATGATATAAATTGGTATGGTGCTTGTACATGCATTGGTATGGTGCATTATAGTCGTGGTATATGGAATAATAGAGTGGAAGCTGAGTGCAGACTCAAACTCGTTCAACACTCTCCAAATCGATCTATAAAAGAGCTACGACTACTGAAAGAATACTAATCCATATCGAAATAACGGAATATAAAAAGTAACTGGATTTCATTTTTGTTGTAGTAAAAGTGGCAGCCCTATTCAGTAGAACAACTAGAATAATTCAGGCCCATATGCACCATCTCGATTTAAACGTAGATTGATAAGCTGATGGATAGAACTGTTGGATAACCAGGTATAAAACAGATCACAATAAATGCTAACATACCCACATTGTAATAGTTGATTATGGTTCAACTAGTACAATTTAACATTTAGCACTATATAATAAATGCGGTCATAATCAACCTCAAGTCAACCTTGATTGGCGTTAAATATGAATAGTGCATATGGGTCTAAGCACCATTAAGGCAACACTAATCTTGGTTTAAATGAAGGTTGCTTTAAAACGTGTAATATAGGCCTAACGTTTTGCAATAGGCTACCTGCCTAGCTTGAACTGATCAATCTTAGTTTTAACTTTAACAGAGATGGTGCATGGGACTTATAGTTTAGTTCCATCATAGAGAGATGATAGCATGAGAAGATCCCATGGTATAGGGAGTTTATGTTCAAATTTCAATTTCAACTCAGGCCGATAATTGTTGTAGTTTATTTTTCGTGAAGCTATGTGATGCTGTTAGTTTCTTATTCTGTGCCGTATTTACACTACTCTTACCCGGCCAAACAGTAATGATAGATAGTAATCGGTTAGAGTTAACAAAAATTGGCTTCAATTTTGAAACATAAATGACCTATGCCATGGTATATCTCCTTATGCTGTCTTTTCTCTATGGTTCTACAACAATTGAATGCAGTTTAGTGGTTTCCAGCGAAAAAGTATATTAAAAAAAATAAGTTCACTCTTGATGAATCCAGAAAGAGCAACAAAAGAGCAATAGCTAGCCTATAGAAGTTCACCATTTTTCTAGATGACGCTTACACTCATTCGAATGGATTTGTCGACCAGAAAATTGGAAATATAAGTATCAAAGTCCTGAATTGTGATTGGTGAAAAGCATTCACACAGCGCTACGGTTTTTGAAATGTGAGCTCAAATTGAACCTCACATTTTTGAACACGAACGTAAAGCTGCTGCCATTCTGAATGGAAGAATCTCGTTATTTTCATTTTGTCAACTGATAATTCCTCTCCTAGTCTGTTTCATTTTTCTCCAATCCACTACTCGATGATGGTATAATAACTTGAAAACTTCAAGAGTTTAAGACATATTGAGTTGATACTTGAGCTAAAATAGTGAGATATAAAGCATGGTAAGAGATTGTTTCAGTAACAAGTCTTACTGTATTAAGTTGGTGGATAATTGATGTGCTCTTGCATGGTACTGAGGTTAGGAAGAGAAACTTGATCCAGCTACCTTCACTAACTTATAAGCTCGAGGACGAGCATTAAGTCATCAGATATTTAGAATTGTGATGAAATAAGATAACATGTCACATCTTTGAATTATTTATACTTAGTTAATGTGGTAAGGTGATTATTCATTTATTCAGTCATGTACAATTATTACACTTATGTGAGAAGGCACAACAGGCTTATGCCCAAAACTGAATTTGAAATTAAAAATATAATTCAAAATTAATAATTTAAAATTATAAGCATGGGATAGATTTCTTGCAACATGCGAATCACCTTGTAGTTGATAGAGAGGGAAGTAACTCAATAATAAAATTGAGTTGTATTACAGGTCAATAGTGTTGTATTGTATTACAGGATAGAGGAGACGTTCAATTTCTTTATCAATTGTATAACATCTGGCTCGAGTTCTGTATTATTCTACTACATAATATCTCACTATAGTTCCTCAGTGAGTGTTTTATGACTCAGTGAGATTCAAATTTACATCCATTATGCAATAATTTCGTCATACTCAATTCAAAAAATCTAGTGTGAGTTCATCCAGAATTGGGATTACATGAATAATTGAGATACTGTAGTTCTTTATCGAAATAATTTGAAACAACAATGAAGATTTCTATTTCACCGAAGATCTCTAGAATTTTCAAAATATTGTGAAAATTGAATATGAATCTCTGTCATACAGCTCAATGAGTGCAGTAAGTGGGAAAAACTCGTTTCTTGTAATCGGAATGCTTTCCATGCACATTTCAAACATTCTATCGTCTACGAAATTACTTTCTGTCCCCAGGCAGCTGCATTTATTAGTTCTGAGTTCTGACAAAAGTTGAATTGCTCACATTGTCTACAAAGACAAAAGCACGCCGTTCGAAATGAGAATGGCTTTTCGATTGCAGTACAGCAGACATATCATTCAATAAGTACACAATAAACTGGGCTTTATATAAGGCTGTTCGAATTCTAATCTTTCCATTCTCAATCAATGGATTTCTGTAGTAGAATATTGAAAATGCATTCCCACTCAAGTGGTAGTCGGCTCTAAACTCGTTGTATATGAATAATAGAGTGGAAGCTGAGTGCAGACTCTGGAATTTCATATTGATTAACAAAACAAGTGTCACTCAAACTCGTTCAACACTCTCCAAATCGATCTATAAAGAGCTACGACTACTGAAAGAATACTAATCCATATCGAAATAACGGAATATAAAAAGTAACTGGATTTATTTTTGTTGTAGTAAAGTGGCAGCCCTATTCAGTAGAACAACTAGAATAATTCAGGCCCATATGCACCATCTCGATTTAAACGTAGATTGATACGCTGATGGATAAAACTGTTGGATAACCAGGTATAAAACAGATCACAATAATAAAGCTAACATACCCACATTGTGATAGTTGATTAGGGTTCAACTAGTACAATTTAACATTCAGCACTATAATAAATGCGGTCATAATCAACCTCAAGTCAACCTTGATTGGCGTTAAATATGAATAGTGCATATGGGTCTAAGCACCATTAAGGCAACACTAATCTTGGTTTAAATGAAGGTTGCTTTAAAACGTGTAATATAGGCCTAACGTTTTGCAATAGGCTACCTGCCTAGCTTGAACTGATCAATCTTAGTTTTAACTTTAACAGAGATGGTGCATGGGACTTATAGTTTTAGTTCCATCATAGAGAGATGATAGCATGAGAAGATCCCATGGTATAGGGAGTTTATGTTCAAATTTCAATTTCAACTCAGGCCGATAATTGTTGTAGTTTATTTTTCGTGAAGCTATGTGATGCTGTTAGTTTCTTATTCTGTGCCGTATTTACACTACTCTTACCCGGCCAAAACAGTAATGATAGATAGTAATCGGTTAGAGTTAACAAAAATTGGCTTCAATTTTGAAACATAAATGACCTATGCCATGGTATATCTCCTTATGCTGTCTTTTCTCTATGGTTCTACAACAATTGAATGCAGTTTAGTGGTTTCCAGCGAAAAAGTATTTTAAACAAAATAAGTTCACTCTTGATGAATCCAGAAAGAGCAACAAAAGAGCAATAGCTAGCCTATAGAAAGTTCACCATTTTTCTAGATGACGCTTACACTCATTCGAATGGATTTGTCGACCAGAAAATTGGAAAATATAAGTATCAAAGTCCTGAATTGTGATTGGTGAAAAGCATTCACACAGCGCTACGGTTTTTGAAATGTGAGCTCAAATTGAACCTCACATTTTTGAACACGAACGTAAAGCTGCTGCCATTCTGAATGGAAGAATCTCGTTATTTTCCGTTTGCCAACTGATAATTCCTCTCCTAGTCTGTTTTCATTTTTCTCCAATCCACTACTCGATGATAGTATAATAACTTGAAAACTTCAAGAGTTTAAGACATATTGAGTTGATACTTGAGCTAAAATAGTGAGATATAAAGCATGGTAAGAGATTGTTTCAGTAACCAGTCTTACTGTATTAAGTTGGTGGATAATTGATGTGCTCCTGCATGGTACTGAGGTTGGGAAGAGAAACTTGATCCAGCTACCTTCACTAACTTATAAGCTCGAGGACGAGCATTAAGTCATCCTATATTTAGAATTGTGATGAAATAAGATAACATGTCACATCTTTGAATTATTTATACTTAGTTAATGTGGTAAGGTGATTATTCATTTATTCAGTCATGTGGAATTATTACACTTATGTGAGAAGGCACAACAGGCTTATGCCCAAAACTGAATTTGAAATTAGAAATATAAATCAAAATTAATAATTTAAAATTATAAGCATGGGATAGATTTCTTGCAACATGCAAATCACCTTGTAGTTGATAGAGAGGGAAGTAACTCAATAATAAAATTGAGTTGTATTACAGGTATAGTGTTGTATTGTATTACAGGATAGAGGAGACGTTCAATTTCTTTATCAATTGTATAACATCTGGCTCGAGTTCTGTATTATTCTACTACATAATATCTCATTATAGTTCCTTAGTGAGTGTTTTATGATTCTTAAAGCATGACTCAGTGAGATTCAAATTTACATCCATTATGCAATAATTTCGGCATACTGCTATTCAAAAATTCTCGTACAATTGGGAAATATAGTGTGAGTTCATCCAGAATTGGGATTACATGAATTGTAGTTCTTAATCGAAATAATTTGAAACAACAATGGAGATTTCTATTTCACCGAAGATCTCTAGAATTTTCAAAATATTGTGAAAATTGAATATGAATCTCTGTCATACAGCTCAATGAGTGCAGTAAGTGGGAAAAACTCGTTTCTTGTAATCGGAATGCTTTCCATGCACATTTCAAACATTCTATCGTCTACGAAATTACTTTCTGTCCCCCAGGCAGCTGCATTTATTAGTTCTGAGTTCTGACAAAAGTTGAATTGCTCACATTGTCTACAAAGACAAAAGCACGCCGTTCGAAATGAGAATGGCTTTTCGATTGCAGTACAGCAGACATATCATTCAATAAAGTACACAATAAACTGGGCTTTATATAAGGCTGTTCGAATTCTAATCTTTCCATTCTCAATCAATGGATTTCTGTAGTAGAATATTGAAAATGCATTCCCACTCAAGTGGTAGTCGGCTCTAAACTCGTTGTATATGCTGGAAGTACTCTATGATTTTATAGTGTATCCACAATTCTTGATTCACTTTAAAATGTATAAGTCCGGTTGCACAAAGACCGATTAAATATTACTCGTGATTAATTTCACTAATCGTGAGAATCAATCAGAAAAGGTTAGGTTAGGGTTTGAGTTTCTCCAATCATGGTTTGAGTTTCTTCAGCAATGTAGTTGCTAGACTTAAACGAATAAAATAATTACTCTCTGAATGAAAATGTTTTGTGTCTGTATTTTTTTGACCATGAACCAACTCATTGACATTGATAATGAATTATGTTGGCAATGAGCCTATTGTCATCAATATCTGCTAAGTATTTTGTTGCTGATTAATCACCATCTAGAAGGGTGGAATATAAAATCAAACTTGATATGACAAACAGAAATTCTCCATACAGCTACATTGGCATTGGGAAGAAGGGTAAGTTTATGTTGACATTGTATATTCCTTAGTCAAAACCCCTATGAAAATCATGAGAACTATTTGATCATGTCCTTGTTGATTAAAGAAATACAACATTTTTCATCAACTCACAATGCTCCTAAAAATGTGAATGCTCCCAAAAATTCATTATTTATGGTGAAGAAAAAATCAAGTTATATAGAATAGATAGTTATGAAGTGAATAAGAAAATTACACGTGAAAGGGATATGCAAATCAGGTGGTCATTTGAAACTGTTTCCCTCACGTAGTCAAAGCCAAAATATGCATAACTCTTTCATTCTCTCCATTTTATCCATTCTCTGAGCTCAATCTTTAGAAGCTGGTTAATCTAGTCATGTCAAGCTCCTCCATATAACGTTGTAGGGTACATTCGCTTTTTGGTATGATGCAGAACCCATTTTCAAGGATTTTTTATATTTTGACCACGAAGAATACTTCAACTCCACCTAATAAAGAATTGACACAAATATCACTTCACAACTAACTATTCTATATAACTTTATTCTTCTTCACCATAAATAATGAATTTTGGTGGCATCCACTAATAAAGAATTCTTTCATTTCCATTTTCAAGAATCTGTTTCACAGAAAATGATTCATGAAAAGCTGAAGTCTGGAAATTGATGTTTGAATTATTTGAAAATATATTTCATACATCAGTGAAAATTGTTCTCAATAAATGAATACTTCTTATAATTATTATTGGCTTTGTTAACTATGGTTAACTATAATCAATAAGTCATAATCAATTATAATTATTATTGGCTTTGTTGACTATGGTTAACTATAATCAATAAGTCATAATCAATTATAATTATTATTGGCTTTGTTAACTATGATTAACTATGATTAACTAAGTCATAATCAATGTCACAAACCATGGTGGATAATATTATTGTTGAGGTACGATTAGTTTATACTTCGTTATTTATATTCATAACAGTATGAGTTGTATTCCATCTAAAATGTATTCATATCTTTTGTTGGATAATAATGTTGAACAAAATTCAATTGAATCTTGATACAAAGTAATATAATAGAGAAACAATAGCGTAAGTAGGCAAGTGTCGCAACTTTACTGTTATCTCATGCCGATTATTGTCGAATTTTACTGTTTAGTTGGGGTGAGAGTGTATGAACGGCACAATGTGAGAGACTACCAGTGTCACACAGCTTCACGGGAAAGAATTACATGAACTATCGGGTTGAGATAACAATAAAAGTTGCGACATAAACGCCCTATACCATGAGATATCTACTTATGCTATTGTTTCTCTATGGTAATATTTAATATTTACTTATTATCCACCAGTTAGTTAGTATAATCTAGATAAAAATAACTACTATCATGCGTTTATAAATTCTGAAGTGTTTGAATTCTATATTCTTCCTCTCATTTGTTAGACTCTTCCTACATCCTTTCGTGAAGGAGGTGCATTGAAGTAGATGGGTCAACTCGCTTCTGAACTTTTTGAGTTGAATAAACTATGCTCTCTATGTTGGCAGAGCACTCCAATTCTCAGTCCTTGAGAAATTAAGTCAGAGAATTTCCACCTCAATTAACCATGAGTGATCTGAAATTACGAATACTGTAGTTCACATAGTGGGAATGTGACATTGAAGTATATTCAAACATTGGAGTTCATGGTAGAAATTTCGTCCAATGAATGAGAATTGTTTGAAACAACCAACAAACCCTGTATTTTGATAATAGAATCCTTGTTATGATTGATTTATTTTGGAAACATCTTATATTTTTGACCTGATTATTGGAGAGATTCAAGTTTTCAAACAAAAATACACATTATCATTAGATTAAATGCATCAAATACACACATAACTCTGAAAAATGTTTCAGTGATATTTTCAGTTTATGAGTTCATAAATAATGCGTTATATTATCAACTTCAGAAAGACAGTTGAATAAAGTTTAAATTCAAACAGGATGATTGTATGAATTCATCTATAACATTTCAAAAGTAAAATTGACTTGTTTCAGGTTGAAAACATCATCTTCAAATTATTGCGTCAATTCTAACGATATAATTCAGTTGAAGAAAAATAAAACACGTCTTTCTAGATTAGACGAATAAATAATTTTTATTATTTTATGAATTGAAATAAAATTCAAAACAATTAATTGATGATATGACTATTTTCATTGTTTCATTTCTTACAAGTATCATGAATATGTCGAAATAGTCCAGTCGATATAGACATAAAAATGGGGTATGGAGAACGCTAATGTATATAGTGACTGAACTAAGAGTATGATTATGTAAAAGAAGTTTACTATTACGATAAATTATTATTTTAAATAAATCACGGTAACAAACGTTAGATTTGGATCAAATGAATCCTTTGTAACGTCTTATAAAATATCTCAATTGAAATACATTATCCAAATATCAATCTCTGTGGAAATCATTCCTCATGAAAATCAATGGTTATTATTTGAGATCAATCAGGGAAATAACTTTACCAGAGAAAGATTCTGATGATTTTTGTATAAAATCTCGATCAAGGATGTGACCTCCAGTAGCTACTCATCTCTCATTCTAGAATATCTAACAACAAGAGAAATCGTAGTAAGAAGAATCTCAACTACAATTCCAATGAGCGTTTTCAATAAACCATAAAATCAACGAGGGTTTTAACAATTTAGTTGCCGGTTCTCATCAATGAGGTGCATTGAGCTTCAAGCGCCACGAACACGCGTATTCCACTTTTTATTAGATGATGCTATGCTCACTATATCTGTATCTAATTGTTCCTATACAAATACAGATATAATAAGCATAGAAAAAACTTGCGTTCCTGTACAAATACAGATATTATAATCATCTGAAGAACAATGAAATGCGTGTGTTCGGGGCGCTTGAAGCTGTACGCACCTAATGAGAACTGACAACTAAATTGTTAAAACGCTTGTTGATTTTATGATCTATTGAAGATAGTCCTCGAAATTGATGTTGACATTCTTCTTACTACACTTTCTTTTGTTGGGCGCATAAGTCTGTATGCACCTTTTGGTTTGAACAGTAGCTAGTGGAGAAGAAACAAAATCATGTTTCCTAATAATTACAGATTTGGAAATGACAGATCTGATCAGGGTTGACTCATTGTTTTACCATAACATCGGCCGAGACAATACCCTCGGAACTGGCACCTGTTCTGTAATTAATTGTATTTGTCGACTGTGCAAAGTCATGCCTTGGCTGATATGTGTGCTGGGGATGTTGAGAATATTGAGATTGTTGAGGATATTGAGACTGTTGAGAATGAGATCTGGATAAATCGGGCGGAGAAATGTCGAAGGACCTGGCCGGAACGGCTCCAGCTGGAGCATTTATCGGAGTCCATTCGGAGGAGCCGAGTTTGGTGGAGACAGGAGCCAGCCCTGAGGCTGCACCGCCGTAGAACGACGACGCGGAACCCGAGTGGGACGTCGATGGAGATGAGGAACCAAAGTGAGACGCCGATGAAGATAAGGAACCATATTTGGACGACGATGGAGATGAGGAACCAAAGTGGGACGACGATGGGTTCTTGTAGAAGTCGGGTCTCGTGTAGTCGAGAGAGTCGCTGAACACCTTTCCTGGTGTGCTCTTGTAGGGAGAGTTGGAGGCAGGTTTGGCCGAGAAGTGGTTTACTGGTTTCTTGTAGTATTTGGCTAGGTTTTCTCGGAGGAGTTGTAGTTGGTTTTGTAACCTGGAAAACAAAGGAAAATTTCAAACTTATTATAACAAGTTGGATGTAGGTGAATGAACACTGGATAATAATAATTGTTTCTATAATGCTCTATTCGAGGTTAAATTATAATTGTATCATTAACATTATTTGTAATTTTTCAGTAGCTTATTGTTATTAGTAGCTTATAGTAGCAGTATTCATTGTTATTGGTTGTTCTTCTATGTTGGAAGTCTATTGCTGATGACAAAACATGCATGATGAACATGAGTGTGTGCATGATGAACATGCATATACATACATGTTTATCATGCATGTCATACCGTTAGTGGCTAGCCTAACAGTATGCTACACAAAATCTCTCATTTGTTAGGTCCATAATTCTTCAAATTATGAGTATTTATAATCTGTAATGAGTTGGTGTTGAATAATTAATAGATGCCAGACATAATGAGAAACTCGTGGGCGTTTAATTAGTGTGGACTGGCCGGACTGAAGTTAATACGCTTCTAGAACACTTGCATTAGCTAGGATTGAAACTAACTAGAAACTCGAAAACGAGAATTGAAAATTGAAATTAGGAAATGTTGATTGGAAATATCAATGGAATATGAAAATCTTGAGATGTTGAAATGCTGTGTAATTAATGATATTAACACAAGAAGAATATCGAAACACATCGACAATAGGTGAATCTTGGTTTTTGATCAAATTCCATAATGCGAATTGAAGTATACTCACAAAAATAATCACTCAATATAATTATTGAACAATATCCATATGTCTTTGTTCAGTAAACAAGTTTTGGAATACCCATCGCTCGAGTTCTAGGAATTCTGGCGCTGGATCTCAATCATCCCTATGTAAAGCTTCTCCTCTCCCACACTCAAAAAAGTTTCCATTGTGTGAGAAAATCCAATAGGAGGAACATTTCAATCAAAATTCAACATCATGGGTACGAGTGGAGCGATATAGTTAAGCTTTGCGATGATTCTATATTTCCACCAGAAAGAGGTCAGATAGCAGTGTTCCACCACAAAAAAATATTATCTGATTAATCATTATAAGAAAAATATTATGAATAAATCCCAATAATGATATTTTCAAATCAACTAACTATTCCTCGTATATTACAATAATCGCGCTATTCAGTTAGGATATTTTTGATCCGAATACAAATATCTATCAAAAGCATTTTTAGAAATGATTATTGATATTCATTAAACAAAAATCCAAAGTTGGATGCTATAAACTACCCTGAAGACTACTGCAAATATTGACATCAGGGTGAACAAAAGAAGGAAATTCGATGTGAGATTCACAAATCATTTTCCAGCCCGGGAGTCGAACCCGAAACCTCCTAATTGCAATTTCTCATTAGTTCCATCAATATTAATAATAGAAGTTGTTTGTCGTTACCATGGGAATTTTAATGGTTCGTACTGTTTCAGTTTCAAATAAAGCTCTTATTTATATGTTATACTTTTCAATACATGAAACACATTCTGTGTGGGCTATTAAGTCGGCTGTCATTGTCTGACCTTTTCTTCAAACCTTTGCTCAGTACGTATCTCCTGCAGAGGCTTGATACGCCTACACAATCAGCGTATAGGCAACCCCTCAACACAGACGAGAAACGCTGAGGAGTATTTCGCGATAAAAGAGAAAGAAGATTGTTTCCAATCTTTCAAAAATGAATATTATATCAATGTTCTTCAATTTCGAACTAGAAACGAGTCACCATAAGAAGCCACTCTTATCAAAAGAGTATTTTTTATAGCGGAAAAAAACTCTAGTTCTTTGTAAGCCGAGTACTGGATTCCAAATCTAGAAAATGAGATACTAAGAATAAATATTAATATATACTGTGGACAACTATCAAAATTTACATTAGTGGGAATCATCCAGCAGTGAAAAGTAATATTTAACACAGGAATCTTCTCCATTTGTTTATCATTGTCACTGTAGGCTATAAATAAATGATAACTAATATAACATGGTGGAACTCATTTTATATTTGTCAAACTCTATTACTTCAGGAAACCCCTATTATCTTACTTAGACCCGGTTGCACAAAAGCCGGTTAAATTTGAACTGTGTTAATTTTACGAAAACCAATCAGAGAAAACCTTTTTGATAAGACGGCTTTTGATGAGTCAATTAAAGTGACAGTGAATGTGTTATTTTCGGCTCTAAATTTTTAAATTAGTTTCAATATTCCAATGAAACTTCGGAATTGTTTCGTTCTCAATGGCTCTATTATAGAACCTTTAAAATTGAACATTGATTTTCCTGGCTTATTCTTGGAGTGGAAAAACTTTAGGTATAAAGAGAAATTTGAACATAACATGATAATTGGACTAGATTTTTCTCTTAAATAGTGTTAGAGATAATAGGGGCTATTTTTCCTTCACTCCGTATTTTTGTCATTAAATGGAATAAATAATTGTATGAATGTAGTGTGAATGTTGATGTTGTGGAACTTTTCCATAATTGAATAGACTTAAAACGTTGTCAAAAATCCACTTTAATTAATTAAAAATTAATATTTTACAGGAGCATTTTTTGTTTTTGTTATTCTTTCCACTTCTCAACTGTACTGTAACTTACAGCTGATGATGTGTGAGCACACACGAAAGCATGCTCCTGTAAAATATCAATTTTTATTCAATTAAAGTGGACTTTTTACAACGTTTTTAGTCTATTCAATTGTATGAATGAATATTATATCAATGTTCTCCAATTTCGAACTAGATACGAGTCACCATAATAAGCCACTCTTATCAAAAGAGTATTGTACAGTGGCTCAATATTGTTCAGTATAGTTAGAAGCAATATGTACAATAAATTTGAATTTATACCTGAAGCTGTTGCTGGTATCTATTTTCTTTGGCTTTGTAGTAGACATCGTAGAACTCTTTGGAGAAAGGGTCAGGAAGTGGGTCAGTTTCCTGAGAGCTGAATCCGTTGTAATTCTCATTGGAATTGTCTGATGTATGGCTGCTCTTGTAGGGACTGCTGGAAGTCTGCTTTATCTTGTAGCTTTTTGTGTAGTCATCCTTGTATGGAGAGGTTGTAAATTTTGAGCCACTGTCCGTGATGCTGGACTGGACATATTTGTATGGACTAGAGGGTTTGCGAACCACTGACACTTCTGGTGCTTTCTTGTAGAATTTTCTGTGGAAAAAACAGACACATTATTCTTCCATTATTAATACAACAAAGCTTCCTCTGAGTTTGATTTGAGCTATTAGAATGAAGAGATTCACATATATTCATTCATAGATGAATCCACTGTATCCATTCCAGAATAAACTCACCATCAATGATGCCTACAATATGTATGTGAAATTTGTATGTTGATTTTCATTAAGATATAATTTTATACAATTTTATCACATGTCTGAATATCAATGTTAACGAAGCAATATCGTTTTTTGATCACAAATGTAATTCAGGAGAATAAAAATGATACGGAGATAAATGAATGGAGATTTGATATTGCTGGCGAGTTGTAATCCGTATTCAGGAAGCTGACCGACTAACCAATGAGTTCGTCGTTCATCACAGTAATTATGTCGAGGACTATATTGTGTTCATCGAAAGGAGAGACAGAACATAAAGTTAATGCTACCTTAAAATAAACTGATATGAGTAATTATTACTTCACATTAGACACAATTTTTATGATTTGTCTTCACTTTCGATGAAAAGACTATAGTTATTGGAGAATTGAAATTCTTTCAAAGCGTTGAATTTGGAGAGTAGTCTGTATTTTAATCAATAGTTATTTCCAAAAACATTCTCTCATTAATACTTTCCTCTCCACAATCAATTTGATGATCGAAAAAAATTGGCATTTTCCAGTGAACATTGTCGATTAATATACTTCGTAAACTGCCTACTGGCCTGTACCTTCTGAGAGATAATCCTCAATTGAGAGTGGAGGGATGTTTACAGTCTGTTTTCAATATAGGACTAATCCTTGAGCGAGCTTTGAAACTTATCACGTGTTCTAAAGCATGGGAACATTCGATGAGAAATAATTATTTTACAAGTTGAAATGGAGATTCGTTCCATGAGAAATTCTCCCTTTAGCGGTAATATGCTACTATAGAATAATCTTCTAAATAATAATATTATTACGAATACTTATTGTTTTTTATCAATTATAATTATCAGACTTATAATTATTTCTTATTAATTATTAAGAAGACTTATTAATTAATATTCATTAACTATGATATAATTATTATATTCTTTATTCTTATATTTTCTTTTATAGTCTTTATTACAATATAATACAATTACTGAATACTAATTAATAGTATTTGTACTACATGATTTCTACTAGATACTATGAATAATGATATTGTGAATACTATTCAACTTCCATTGATTATCTCATCAATACAAAAGTGCTGACGAAACATAACCATTTCTGGACTAATTTCCATTCACACTTCGGGAAGGAAATAGTAAGGGCTAAGCCTTTTTTTCATTCCCAATCATTCAGTGATCAAGTGTTTTCATCATTGACGGATGAATGAATACAAGGTCTGGAGAATCCAGTGTAATACTACAAAAAATAGACTTCAGGGTAACAGTAAATCCTCATACCATTGAACTGGATTCTCTCACGCTAGTATATCGGAACAAATCAGCCACTGTATAACAGTGTAACTAGATAGCTGATCAATACTACAGTATCGTTACACGGTAAGTGTAATCGATAACAGTGAGAGATAATTTTATCTAGACATCAGCTTTGACCAAAAATCAAGTAGAAATCAACAAGAGTTTTCGTTGTATTAATACCAACATTAACCTATTGTTGTATTGACACCTCCTCTAAACACGGACTTGTTCCATATTAAAGGAGTAATTTTCAGGGGAATCTGTAGTAAAATGTACACTTTCTGAAAATAAATTGAATTTGGATTGAATTGAATTGACTTCTATCCAGGATTCTCTTCAATATCTAATTTCAAAACGCCCTTCTGCACTATGTGCCTTCCTTCCTTATACCGCCTCAATAGTTAAGGGAGATTCCACAGTAGAGCTTATGATAGAGCTGCAGAGGAAATAATTGTTTACCTGAAATCAGTTTGGGGTCGCGCGTACTTGACATCCGGTGATCCTTGCGGCTGCGGCTGGCCGTAGGGTAGAGTGAGTTTGGCAGGCAGCACGACTCCGCGATGTCGGTAGACGGGTGCGGGTCGTCGCGGCGCTGCGGTCGCCGTCGCTATCGACGACGGATGTGAGTTGCGGTAAGGCATTGGTTTCGGCGGGCCGTATGTGGTTGCCGTCAACGGCTGACGTTCGTTTGAAGAGTAGCTCTGGAAGAAACCTTTGCCGCTCTGTGAACCGGGCTCCTCCTTAAAAACCAAGGATTAAATGTTCAATTCGAATAAAAGCGAGTATTATTCAATGAAATTACTTTAATGACCAATTACATTACAGTTTATATCAAGGGTCACTTTCTCTGAGAACTTTTGGAGTGAAATACAAGTTTAAACCTTAAGCTGACTTAATTTGGGGGAGAAACAGTGTGCCTGTTGGTTCTCCCTTAATCATTCTCATGGATGATTGTGTATCATGTATCATCAATGAATGAGTTTTAAATATTTTTAAGCGTCATGAATTCGAGGGAGAAATAGTGTACCTGTTGGTTCTCCCTTAATCATTCTCATGGATGATTGTGTATCATGTATCATCAATGAATGAGTTTTAAATATTTTAAGCGTCATGAATTCGAGGGAGAAATAGTGTATCGGTTGGTTCTCCCCAATTATTTCCATTAATGATTGTGTATCATTATATCAATGATTGAATTATCTATGAATTATCAAGCTGCGTACTGATTCAAGCGCCACAAACCTGCGCTGAGTATATCTGTATTCGTACAGAGACAGTGAGATACAGATAAAATGAGTATAGCATCAGCTGATGAAAAGTTAAATGCAAGTGTTCATGGCAATCTGAACGCAGCACAACATTGAATTGAGGGGTTTAATAGTAGAACCAACTTTGAGAAAAGCGGTCATAAACCATAAGTAGAAGAGTGTGTGAGAGAAAATATGTGAGATCAAGGATAGTTCTTAACCTGACACAGATTTGAATTATCACTTAAATATAGCTCTTGTTGAGAGTTATGAAGAGTGGTAGAATGAGGTAACAAATTGGGCATTAATATGAATTGATTGCTATCACATGGTTTGAATCGAGCATCGAACTTTGCGATCATCAAAACAAAATTAATATGCAGATAGCCACCGGCACCTAACATGAGGTTTGTCTCAAAATGAAGTTAGGTGTTATCACAATATAGGCTACCTTCTTTGACATAGAGCTCTTTGGCTATAGAGTTCTTTTACAATCTCAATCAACTTAATTTTTATCAAGAGAGAAACTTAATTGTTGATGATTTCTACCTGTGTACAGACTGGTTTTTCGTTGAGATAGCTGATGAAAATAGTTGATGAAATTTGACTTGATTATGGAACTGAATATTTGAAATCTATGCCATTTGTTGATATTGCTAAACTTTTCCCGGTTTCCCAATGGATTGAGTTAAAACAGTGGCTTCAATAATTGGGTTGAATGTATTCAGTGGTTAAAATAAATTAATCCTGTTTAACTCAGCCAAACACGAATTCCAATTATAATAAGTAGTGTAATAATGTATTGCATTACCAGCTACTGTCTAGTACTATGTAATAATGATCAGTATCAAATTCAAATGCAATTAAACTGTATATTATACAATATCTAATCTAATATCATGGCCAATGATGATTGCATATGAATATTTTCTACTGTAACTTAAAGGGATTTCACATGGATGTGAATATCCTATTTTGCAATGTCATATCATCAAATTAAAATCATATTATTGCTTAACACAAAGTTTATCAATCAAGTGAAAATTGATACAATACAGTACAGTACAATAACTCCTTTAAGAATAAGAACCCCTTTCCACATAATATAGCTTCTGTGTCACAGACTCGGATAATTCAACAGCAATTTTATTCGCTTATACTAGCAAGATAATACAATATCTATCGATATGGAATATCATAACATATTTGTAAATGGAAACGACTCATAATCAACATGATGAAAACGATTTGATGTTTTCAAAACCACTGTTCTATTAAAACTATTCAAGATATTAATTTCGGTTGTTTCACCATTATCAATTCCAGTGAGCTCTCTTAATAATGGTATAACTACCGAAATTACCAATATCTCAAATTGTTTTAATAAATCAGAGGTTTGGATAACATCGAGTTGTTTTCATTCAATATGGATATTTACCACATCACTTTCCCAACAACACAGAAAATTGATAAAATACGTAGCCTATATTGAGTTGATAAAATAGCTCAATAAGTTTGGTACATCAAGCTATCACCTACATAGCAATAATTTATTGCTATCACTTTGCTTTATTGAATTTTTGCTGTAAGATTACTTTGCATTTGACTTATATTTATTTTCCTTGTTATGTATTATTTAACATTATTGTACTCGAGTTGAAAATTTTGTTGTAACCGTTGAAATATAAACAAATAAATACAGATGGTGAGATTCTCTCTCCACTGAACCTTTGAGAAGCTGAGGGATTTTCATAAAAAAAAAAATATTATTTGCTTTGAGGTTTCCTGAGAGAATTGGAAATTTCTTTCCAATCTCCTGAATAATCAATTTGATGTTTAAAGTATCAAGATGAAAGCATCTTGTTACTTAATTCAGTGATAATAGAAAATTATACCGTATTACGAAAAAACAAGATGTTGTTTGATGGGATATCATCAATTATGCCAAAATTGAATCATTTGAAAACAATGATCGTGACAAATTCATCAACATAGCAATCAAACTTTCTGCGGTTTGGAGGTGACCGCTAACATCTCATCAGACAGACATTCACTGAATCACCTGAACCATACAAAAAACCAACCACTAAATTTCTCCGCTGCAAGTTTTTCATGAAATAATTTATCAGTGGAAGAAGCAAAACGTGAAACTGTCGCTTTCGTTGGAGGCGAGTAGACCGCAATATTTTCAGTGCCAGTATGAAGCACAAAGTACGCATAAAGTGAAGGCGTCAACCAAAGAAACTGGAGGATTCAGTTGACAAACCGCTTCCTTGATGTTTTTCTTCGAACAGCTCGTTTAAACGTTACTCGGGACGACGTGAAAGTAAAAACGGCTCTTAGATCTTCAATCAGGACCGCTCGCCACCTGTTGTCATTTTTGAAAGAGGAAGAGAGAAGAGTATGTGTCTGTTTTTTAATACCAGTAACTACGGATAATGTTCTCACTATACAAGAGAGATAATTAGATATTCACTCACCTATCTTCCTCACTATAGCCTAGAACTTATACTTTCAACTTCAATGTTAAATCCATTATCGGCCGATAAGGAAAGTTTGATTGTACTATAGTGAGGTCCACGTTATAATGGCAGGGAAGAAAGATAGGAGAAAAACGTTGCTGATCCTCTGTCTTGTCAATGCCTTCTATATACGGTAGCTGATACAGGTTTATTGATGTAATATTAACAGTTCATTCTCGTTTGAAATAATCAATTATATTTGATTAAGCGAGAAATTATATTTCTCAATAGTTTCTTTATAAATTTTCATAACTAAGATGAAATATTTTGTAATTCAACTATTAATTCTATATTGTTAAAATACGATTTGGCAACAGATTTGGAAAGAGATAGCGCTATCCGCTTTATTGAATGATAGACAAGGATAGCAATATCATTGCTAATCAAACACTAATCATGAAGGTGGACCTCACTCTAGGAGCTATATTATAAGGACAACATCTGAAGAGTGGAATATTGGCGAAAAATTTCAAGCTGATCGTAGATTCTGGAGAACTTTGCTAGATACTTTGGAGCAGTTTAACATACCAGTATTGTAGCATATCTTGTATTCATGAAGACTTTAGATTGTATTCAAGTGATTCTCAAGAACGTTGTCAGCCAAGAATGTTTTGGTTGCTTAGCAATTAATAACAAGGACGATTTTATTATTAAAAAATAGTAGCTGAAAACCTATAAACTCAAAGTAGATGATTGCTTGACAACAAAAGTGTAAGAATACTTGGCTAATAATAATAACAATCTTTGAAATCTATTGTTAATTCATGTAAAATATGCTTTTATATAAAGTATAAAAAATATTCTCGATAAATATGATTTATCGTAGTATCAACATAACAAAAGCTTAGATAGGGAGCTTAACCATTCTGAAGAATGATTTCATGGATGTAATTTGAAGATTTATAAACATTCGAATCCATCAAAAACATGAATATATTGTATATGAATATAATGTTATATGATATTGTGGAACTTTTCCATAACTGAAACAAGACAGATTTATTCTTGTCACATTCACATTCATTTCATTAGTCAATTTTCACTCTGTAATAAAACTCTGGAGTCTTCCACTCGTCTGGAAGCTTATTTGTAAAAGCATTGTGCATGGAAAAGCTTCCAAGAGAAATGAATACATACATTTCTGAACATTTCCTCACAGAAAAAGAATAAATATTATATCCTCTGTGAAGAGAAAAGATGAACTTTGTTTTTATGGAACTCTCAGAAAAGAGCCTTCCTGGACCTTTTTATAATATGCTTGAAACAAATCTATGTTATCTGAGTCTTGAAGTCAGTAGAATATTCTCAATAATCATGGTTTATTCCGTTCAAAATCCACAATAATGAGTGAAAAAAATACAGAATCAGAGCTTGGATAATGTTATTTTCATTTCACATATCTATGTGGATATGTTGTAATAGTATTATTTCTGAGTTATGATACGTGAGAGTCTAGAGAGAATAATATATGATCTTATTGAACAAAGAAATATCGAAGATGAAGCTGACTTCTTTCTTTTTTCTGACTTGAGTCGGAATAGTAGAATAAGTCTCTACTCCTACTCCTTCAGTAATCACATGAGAAATACGCATTTTTCGAGTGATACAGATTTCCAACTCATGATAACTTGAATGATTTATTACTTCATTAATAGATTCTAAACTATTGTATCAACTGTAAAAATTGTTATCATCTGCAATCATCAATTTCTCAAAAGTAGCACTAATTTCAATTTTCCTTCAATGTCGAATTTCCCATTCATAGATTTCATATTATGTTTCAGATTGAGCGCAGATTCTTTTGAAAAACAAATCGTATAACTGAGAATGTACAGTTCTCTATGCGTCTCCATTCTCTCATCCAACCCACAAAAACAAACAACAGTAGGGCTCACGTTGTAATAGCAGTGGAGAAAGATAGGAGAACAGCGTTGCCGATTCTCTGCCTTGCCACTGCCTTCTATAGAGGATAACGGCTGATAACGGTATATCTGATGTAATATTAAGAGCAATTTTCCAATTCGGAAAAAGGGCTGAAACAGGCACTTCGTTCTTGCGTGTTTTGGACGCTATTCTCCAACCGATAACCATGAAAATGATACCAAATTGTTTATAAAGATTCAGAGATCCAGCTCCTTACCTCAAAATTCTGATATAACTCACCAAAATTTTCCTATTGAACGTCAAACTCAGTCATGTTCTTTTGCAAGCTTGTTCAAAACAAAATAAGCTTTTGCTAAGAGAAATAATGAAATCCGAGCTACTGTAGTAGTGCAGGCAATGGATGCTCTATCTACAATTATAATATTTTGTCCGAGTAAACAATGATAATGAAACAATAGTAAACAATGATAGTAAACAATGGTAGACAATGGAGTAAACTTCTCTAGAAAGAGAAGGCTGATGTGTGAGTGAGCGCGTCAATTGAGAGAGAGTAGTGCTACGGAAACCGATGTTTGTGAGCCGAGTATATGACTCCACTTGGAAGCCATAACTCCACATTCCTCTTAACTTTTCATTCTTTTTTAAAATAATACATTATGTTTTAATCGTGAAGAAAATATTTTTTTCATAGTTCTACATTATTAAAAAATGAACTGACAACGTTGTGGAGCTGGATAAGGATAGCGATACCTGCTTTGTCGAATGATAGACAAGGAGAGCATCACCAATGTAGATTAGATAATGCCATTATAACATGGACCTCACTAGATACGACTTTAGTGAGTTGGTGATAGGTTCAAATTCAACCCATTAGCCACTTTTCTACGCATTACCAAATTGGATAAACTCTAATTCATATTTTCTTTATGACATCTATCATTTACCATTATCCATTGACTCAATAAATCCCACAACTCATCAGCAGGTTAGATAAATATTTATTTCATGAATATCTTAATCGAATTGATGATCTGGAGTTCAATCCCATCGTCATCGAATAGTTTTATTACTTGTGCTACAAACCAACAGAATGCCTTAAATTAAAAGCCAAATACAGGCATTACATCTTCAAGGATTAAGTACTCACAAGGGAATACATTACTCTGGATAGATGCAGTTGTACTAGATCAAGCTGTCATTGTTGCGTAGCAGCCCATGTAATTAACTGATTCAACTGACCTAAATCTGATCTCAAGTTGGAGATACGACTATCTCAGGTTCACGGGGAATACAACACATTGGATTTCCCATCAATCACTTGAGGACGACTTATCAA
The DNA here is from genome assembly GCF_014356525.2 of Nilaparvata lugens. Classification (NCBI taxonomy): domain Eukaryota; kingdom Metazoa; phylum Arthropoda; class Insecta; order Hemiptera; family Delphacidae; genus Nilaparvata; species Nilaparvata lugens. Next base: position 81,925,116 of record NC_052505.1, on the reverse strand, counting down.
ATAAGTTATCTAGATGACTGACTGTATGATAATTATTTCAAATATCCAATGGAAGTATAAATAGAAATATAAAATCTCAGTACACTTTTAAATTATTTTGTCACAACATGTTATATTGTTGAATACTGGGATTTATTTTTTAATTTATATTAAAAGTAGCCCTGAAGGAAAAGGACAATCCAATGGAAGCTATATAAATAACTGCAATTTCCGCATACTCATGCCAGTGATTTCATCTACACCTCATGTGCATTGATCAATTATTATTCTTGTTAGTTTTAACTTTCTAATAGAAGCTATTATACTGAGTATGCAGGTACAAACTAGCCCTGAGTAGCAATGATTTCAAAGTTTGAATATTCACTTTAAATACCGAAAAGATTGTATGAAATAGTTTAACTGACATGTGTCTGTTGATATGGATAGTGAGATCCTCCTCCTACTCCTCCTCCTCCCCAGCTGCATTGAATAACTTGAAGCTGGCAACAGAGGTCGCGTGCTGCTGGCTTGCTGTTGCGTACAAATCAGATCCGGCATTTGATTGATGATCCTGCAATATTAATAAAATTGAATAACTATTCCGTCGAGTATTCGCCTCTGGAAATCGATAGAACTCGATCGATATATTGAGACCAAAATGAAAAATTAAACGTCAAATCGTTATGATCAAATAGGAACTTAATTCAACCTTTTTTAACACTCAATCATGAGTTGTAAATCAATAAATGAATTGACATTGAAAGTATTTTCGTCAAATGTCACTTTGGAAGCTAAATATCTTTGAAACACAACATGAGTTATCAAGTACCCTTTTTATCCCATCAAAACACAACTAGTTTCTGGTCTCCAAGGGTCATTTTCAAGTGTAAGTGTTTCTTGACTTGAAACTCGTTCTGTTTTGATCAAATGAGAAGGGTTCTCAATTATTCTTGATGTGTTTCAATAATTTCAGTAGCTCTAAAAATGAAAATGAGTGCTGAAAGTGTTCATATGAACATCATGTGATTCTCCGCTCTCTTATTAAACTGCTCCTCCTACAACAAGACTTGTAGTAAATCTTATTCAGAAAAAGCAACTAACTAATGAGTTCGTTACCTAGCCTGAACACGCTCATTAACCAGAAAAAGCTATGGATGAAATATGGGTATGTATTTCTCATATCCTACATCACTGACAGCCGATTAGTCTTAAGAACATCATTCATTTAATAATAAATTAAGGGTTGAAAATGAACTTATCGATAAAGACCAGAAAGAGAAATTCGATAATAAATCAAGAATTGTTTCTTAAATATTACTGGCCTCCATGAAATAAAATACGTGCTGAATCCGATATCAATACTTTCTCGACTAATTCTTTATACATCACATTATTTGCTGTCACAAAACTCGCAATGGAATGATCACAAACACCTCATATTATTTCCTCCTTCATTCTTATCACCTAACTTACGGTGATAATCTATGATATATATTATTTCATCGGTGAACCCTGATTGAAGATAGCTTGGATAAAGTGAACAAGAAATAACAAGATAAAATACATTTTTGTGGAGATAGAAAAACTAATTGAATCCAACATTATGAGGAAAATACTTCACAAAGATTATGAATACTCACTTTACTTTATAGGACTTCTACAATTATTATTGTTGGAACAATAGAATAGAATAGAATAGAATAGACTTCATTTGCCATAAAAACAAATACAGACATACTGTTGGAAACACAATATTGATTGTAAATGAAACAATAATACAATAAAAATTTAAAACTAAATCATAATAATTATGGCAAATTTACTGTGCGCAAAGAAAATAAATTTTCCGTCCGCGCACAGGAGTATCATATCAACAACAATATAATGAATATTAGAATATTGACAAAAATAAAAAGAATATAAGAAGCAAATAATATATGAAACGAGAGCATAACTAATTATACTAGGCTAAGATGAAACTTTTGTAAATATACTGTATAGGCTACAAAAAAGTATAAAATGAGATGGAGCTACACAATTAAAATTGAAAAATTTGAGGATATTCAAAATGATTAGACCTATTGAATTTCTACAACAGTAGAACATTAGCAGGGAACCTCACTGAATACATACAATAAAAGGATGAACGTTATCTAGAACCCTTATTTCATCAAATCATAACTAGTTTCATCTTGATAACTTGAAAACTTCCATTGTGTTTCAATCTCTTCTGAAATATCTCAATATATCCTGAAAATTAAAATATGAAACTAACATCTAATATTAATGTAGATGCACTAGCTTTTATAGAATGATATTCATCTATGCATTATCATTCTTCATTCGTCCATTTCTTCCGCTCATAAAATTCAATCTATCATCTATTGTATCACCATTACTAGCTATGTGAACTGGTATTTTGTTCTGTGGATATGAGTGAGAAAAAGCTTTTCAGCGTTACTCATATCTGGACAATCAAACAATGAATGAAGCACTCAACCAATCATTAATGAATCGGTTCATTCATTGAATCATACCGATAATAATTTCGTCAAATTATCACATATTTTCTCAACATGAGCAATATTATACTGAGAATAGTGTTTGGTACACACAGTGCTAAGTTTTATCGGAGTACTGATCGTAGTAAGTGCATAACTCATTCATGATCTATTGCTCGTGTGTGTAACGTACTCGTACTGAATAATCTACAAGATCGAGAGAGGATCGGGAGAAGACTTGCTTATATGCTCCACTCACCGTGAATCACCTATTCTAGTAGGTAGGATATAGGAGGGATGTTTCATGCTGTGTTGAACACTCTATGCTAGAGTGCTTGAGGAGTAGACTGAATAAAGTAGCTTACATAGATCATTATCCTCTTTTACCTTAAGAATTATGTAAGAGAATTATCAACTGAATGAGGCGAGAAACAATCTATCATCTACCTACACTACTTCCAGTATTTCATTTCATTTCATTCTCTATTGACGCCTATGAAAGGGTATGTGGATTTCTTTCATAAAGGAAGTTGATGCTACTGTTATAATATCATACAGTATGATATTACCTTCTATTATTTTGTTCACTAAATAAGTATTATTACAATAGCATTATTTGAGAAACAATAACGTATTACGCAGTGTAGGAGAAATGTAAAATTGAAAAAAATTATAACAGAATCCTGTTATCAGTTCCATTAGAAAGAACCTCCTTTAAAAACTTTACTCTATTATTCTTGACATGTTCCGACAAATTTATTTAATTTGTATATGAATACAACTAGCCCTCACCAAAAAAGTGAATATAGTTTATGAACAATAACGTAAATTGGAAAAGTTGAATGATTATATCTGAGTAGTGAGTATGAAGTTCAGACTATTAATGAATTGCTTGTATAGTAGAAATAGACATCTATAAAGACTGAAAACCTCAAAGGAACGAGTAGAACAAGTAAGTCGCGGTGGAGATCGATGCCAAAAAAACAGAGGAATGCAAAAATTTCCCTCACAAAGGCCCAGTTGCACAAAAGCCTGTCAAATCTTAATCCTGATTAACTTCACGTGAACCAAATCAGAGAAGACCATTTCAAAAAGATGAATCTACTGGAGTTAATCAGGATTGGAAATAACCCGGCTCGTAAACAGCTGAGTCATAATTTATTTTGACACAGTCCCACAAAGACCTTAAAGAGATTATAGACCCACATTGCCTATGCCTTCCCAATGATTGCTCTTACTTGAAATTGAAGGCCGCCATTGGGGTATTTCAGCACGAGATATTATATATCTATATTTGTAATATAATAGACTACAAAGGCATTGGTATCTAATAATCTTATAGGTTGCCCCCTCAATGGCCGATTTCAATACCAAGTACGACACTAGCGCTGCATGTGAGTCTATGCATCTTAAAGGTCCTTGCAGTCCCATACACATGAACTTGCTCACTCACTTTAATCACCAACCAACAGACGACGAAATAATTATTATCAGCTGTTTTTCCAAGGATGAATAATAATTATCCTTTTAATGTCCTTCAGCGAGTTTTCTCAGGGATGAGACCTAGTGCAAACGAATCTTTATATTATAAACCTACTATGCTCTGAATCTCGTGAGAATCGTTAGAGCCGTTTTCGAGATTCGGTGGAATACAAACATATAAACATCTAAACATTTGAACATCTAAACATCCAAACATCTGAACATATAAACATATAAACAGAAGTTGCTCGTTTAATAGTATAGGATAGAAGAACGCTAGCGGGATAACATTATTTACATATCGATCTGACTGTTGTGTTCGTACTCTAGTTACACACACATCGATTTCTGGACGTACGATGTTTTGCCGTCCTTATAAATTCTATTAGATCAAACAGATTATGTCTGTCAAGTTGCGTTTAATTAATAGGATTCATAAGGTCGGCAAAAATTGTACGTCCAAAAATCGATGTGTAGTATTAACTGGCTTGAAGCATACATCACAAGAAATTCCTTGCATCATACTAATGGTTCTATCTTCAGCATATATTCATGGATGATTTTGAACTTGATTCCTGACAGAATCAACATTCTTCGAATAATTCACCAATTTCAAATTGATTGATCAATCACACATACTTAATTCAAGATCACCCCTAGACCTATATATAGAAAGACTAATTGAAAGCGAGTTTCAAATTTGAGAATGAAGTCTTCGTGAAAGATCCTCGCAAGAGAATTAGTGATCTGATAGTTCATAAAAAACTTCTCCAACTTACATCGCTTGATTCCTCTGGAAATTTGACGGATGCTTTTAAAGTGGCGAGGGCAACGTCGCCTCCATAACACAACCTGCTACTGGAGAGCACGAATAGAACACAAATGGTTGATATCTGGAAAAAATCAAACATTATCGATAAGATTAAACTTAGAAATATAAATCATAATTAATAAATTCATTTATGATAATGAGTATACGACACTCAGAAAATTATTGAAAAGCTTCTGGAATGTAATTAATTTTGTCTGGTTTAATTAATCAATTTCATTCTCAATGTCCACAAAATGACAAAGATAGAGAGATTATAATTGAGGATATTATCTCACGATTAAAATAGGAAATGAGGAGGACAAGCGACACTATTCAATGAGAATCTCTGAATAATACATTCAAGAGTTCCAGGAAATTAAAATAAAGAGTTCCAGGAAATAAAGTGGAGTCGGTTATTGGATGAGCTCCAATCCAGAAGTCTTCATCGAAACAAAAATGTGTATATTCCCTTTTTAATTGAGTGAGACTAGTTAACACACACATCGATTATTGTATGTACGATTTTTTACCATATTTATAAATTCAGATTAAACAGATTGGATGATGTCAAACAGATGATGTTTGTCAAGTTCTGTTTGAACTTATAGAATTCATAAGGACGGCAAAAAATCTAACGTCCGAAAATCGATGTGTATGAAGCTGGCTAACATGTCAAACTATTCACTAGATATTATCATGATTTATTGAATTTGATGATGTTTGAAAACTGACTTGTGTGAAATATTTTGTAACGAGCTACAATCGATTGAGAACTGTAGTTCTTATTTGCAATATAAAAATGCCATGATAGACTGCATCCCATAACAGGATAATCATCTCACTAGACCTGAAGCATATTCCATACAGCAGTATTTTGATTTCCAACCATACAAAATTATTCAAAGAAGTTACTGATTGGTACAAAATCGACCGCCAAGATATCAAATTTGAATAAATTATCATCTTCTCTGAAAAACCGTCTGCAACTAAATAAAACGACAGTCTCCCATTCATCCCATCTCCACCTCTCCTTGATGAGCATCAGAGACCAATATTTCGAGCTAGATATTCTCCAGAAGACGGCTACCTATCAATTCACCGATTGAATTATATAAAAAGTGGAACGTGACGGAATGAATGACGAATCTAATTTGCCGAAGCCATCACTGTGAATTTGCTCATGCAGCGATTTGTTCCGAGATATTTCTAACATTGATTCTTTTTTGCGCGATCACCTCGGGTCTCAACAATCTGTCGCCAAGCATTCATAATTTATCGAACCTGGTACTCCATCAGTAGTGTTCAAAAAACAGGTGATCAATTTGCTGCGGATTATGACAATATAATCGGACGAAAAGTGCAATAAATTATCAATCACTTCATTTATGATTTGTTGCTTCTGTTACATAATGCTCGTTATTCTGTTAACAATCATTATTCAATGTACTTTCCATTCATATTCTCTTCAAAACGATTCTACAAAATCGATGCTACTCTGGATAATAAAGTCTTATAAAAACGTATTTTGTATTAGTTCATTAGTACTAGACTACATTCTACATCTTCTCCTCTTCATAAACCATCACCAAATTAGATGATGATAATGTTGATTAAAAAAGATGTAATTTTTACAAATAGCATTATTGTTGTTATACCAATGAAAATAGAACAAGAGTACATCAATTTCCTCTTATCAATCTTAGGTAGAACTTGGATGTTTAAGAGAAGTCAATCTGTTTTATGTGTCAATGTCAAAACTTATCATTAAAACTCTTGCTAGTTATCACCATAGAGAAAATATAGCATGAGTAGATATACCATGATAATGGTAGTTTATGTTTTAAATTTCAAGCCGTTTTCTTGCCGATTACTGTTAGCTCAAGCTGATTACTGTTGGCTACTGTCATACAATAAACAATCTTATTATCTTCTTATAGATTTTCTGTGCTACGTTTCATAACACTGTGAGACCGGGTGAGACAACGGCACAATATGAGAGACTACCAGCGTCACATAGCTTCACAAAAAATAACTACTACTAGGACTATATCGGCTTGAGTATACAGTGCAATTTGGAAAATCAACGGCCTATACCATGGGATTTCTTCTTATTTTATCTTTTGTCTATGTTATTACATCATTACTCAACTTTGAGACAGTTTTGGGCTGAGCCTGTTGAACCTTTCCCAATCATTCATTTATAATATGAATCATAGCGTGAGTTATGACCTCCGATGCATTAACAGGTGCTCACATTTCAGTTTGGAGTACTATAGTCAAATAAAGTCCATTCAAAATAGTTGTAGTAACGATTTAATATCTGTTTCTACGTGGACTCATGAAAATAGTTACTAATACAAAGATATATTATCCTTATAATGGAACAAACCATTATCATTATCTTACGATAAGTTGTTCAAATCATCGAACTTGAGAGATCAATGTACTGATGTGATCAATGATCAGCTCCATAGAACTTCAGATCAATGTCATGATACTGTGACCAATGATCAGCATAAATATGTGTTTTCAATCTTCGAAATATCCTTCACTCACAAAAAATCAATTTGGCATGCACAAAAAATCGAGGTATCCACTTTCAAACTTGATTGCCAGTTGATCAATGTCGGAAACTAATTACAACTTCGTTGGAATGCTTCATTTTTTGTTACTGGTTATAACAGCTGCCGGCAGTGCAAGTACCACTCTCACTACCCAATACCGTATCACTATCCCTTTCATTACGAATTAATGTAATAGCCCTGGTATTCTCAAGTCGAGTTGTAATTCACCTCTGTAACATTATCGAAGAGCAGTGAAAGGTTAGAGCATTCTATCCTTATACAGTGGTTAACTGAGGTTCTTTGACTTGTATTACTATAATATGGTTCCGGAGATGGATCAGCTGTAGGAAATTGTAGTAACCAGGATTAAGTTCAGAATAAAGTTAATAGAGGGAGAATTCACCTTTGTAATATTATCGAAGATCTTGGAAAGGTTAAAGCATTTTATCAGTATACAGTGGTAAATTAAAGCTCTTTGACTTTTATTACTGTATGGTTCCAGAGATTGTTCAGCTCTAGAACATTTTACTAACTAGAATTAAGTTTGAGATAAAGTTCACGAAAAATTCATCTCTTGAAACATTATGGAAGAGCAGAGAAAATTAAGAGAATTTTAGAGGGGGCTTTTACAATGATAAACTAAAGTTCTTTGACTTGTATTAATGTATGTTTTTATGATGAACCAGCTCTAGAAAATCGTCCCAATCAGGATTAAGTTCATGAAAAATTCACCTTTGTAATATTATCGAAGAGCAGATGGAGGATTATAAGAGCAGATAGTGCATTCTATCCTTATAAAGTGGTGAACTGAGGTTCTTTTTGTATTATCTATATGGTTCCGGAGATGGATCAGCTCTAGAAAATTGTGCTGAGATTAAGATAGTTTGAGATAAAATCCATGCGTAGAATATTATAGTATACATAGTATCACTATCCCTTACATGGGCATCCTTTCTTTCATGGTAGGCCTACTAAATGTACCTAGAATATACATTCTAGATATATGTACACAATGCATGGTACATTGATGGTAGCCTACTGTTCACATTGCCGTATCTGGATGTCAAACTCGAAAATCTATTGAGGGAATCTACAACATCATTCAATACTGTACAGCTGTACAGGAGCCTTTTTATCAATCAATATCAGTACAAACAAACGTTAGTAGACAGACTGTCTACTAACTTTGAGTACAAACAAATTAACATTCTATTAATAGAACGAGATAATCTTACTGAATTAGAATATCCATTCATACTCTACCAATCTCTTACTTCTCATTTGAAGCATCAAGTCGGGTGGATAGCCTAAATGAATCAATAAAAACAATAATCCATGGAATCCATCCATCATGGAGTTGAATTGGGTGCTTCATCAACCCTTCAAAATTTCACATGATAAATGGAAGTGGACAATTTGAGCTTGGAAACAGAGTGTCCCTTTAGCAGTGCGGCTGTGATTGTACGTCAGTTAGGCTGAGATACGTGATTCATCAGTCATTTAGGCCTATTAGCCTCATTAGGCATGATATACATATATCATAGACAGGCTCTTTGTTCAGATCGATTCTCATCCAATTGAAGTTATTAAAAGCAACAAGCATTATCTCAATGAAAAATTTGAAATACAAATTCCATTCCTAAAATACAAAATTCCATTCCCCTCTACAGATTGATCGAAATAAGGCGTGATATTTATGTAAAAAAACCTTCTTGTTCATACACTGTTCAGCCATCATACCATTGTGTCAAAAAATGTTTAGAATATTAACAAATTCTAATTCATCATCAATCTGTAATGATTGATGAATTAGGGTGGCCACTAACAACAGGACAAGTGTGTCGAACATGTCTTCGAACAAAGAAAATCATTCAGGCTAGAAGGCTTTGAACGAAAAACAGCTGTTTACCAGCATCTCCTAACATAAAAAAATAACCAATCCTACTATATTATGCGAGCAATTTCTGTATATCTGTTTATATTCTTCTATTTTTATATCTGGTTATATGGTTATTTATGTTCAACGGATCTCGAAAACGGCTCTAACAATTTTCACGAAATTTGGAATATAGTAGGTTTATGATATCGAAATTCGATTGCACTAGGTCTCATCCCTGGGAAAACTCGCTGAAGGACATTAAAAGGATAATTCATCTTTGAAAAAACAGATGATGATTTCGTCGTCTGTCGATAACAGAAGATGCGTCTGCCTGTGTGGGAGATCAGCTGTGTAATCAATCAGCTTACCGTATCTCGCGAGAGATCTAGGAATTTTAATTGACTCGATCAAAATACAGTTATCTGATTTGTTGACATGATTTGGTATATATCGTAATATTCAAAGTTAATCATTATTTAACAGTTCTAAGTGATTAGTGAGTGTTATTTTGTTATTCAATTTAGTATGTAAACAATCTAAATTAGAACTTTTATGTTTTCAAATATTTGGACTGAAAATTTCACCTGAATTCGAGTGTATAGAATATAACCTACTTTTTGGAATATTTATAGTGTATAAATCAAAATTTGGGATGAAATGTTACCTCAGTTTACCGCAGTTGAAATTAATCTTTGAGATGGGGAAGGAAATAATCCCCGAATATTTAAATCAATAATCCATGGAATCCATCCATCATGGAGTTGAATTGGGTGCTTCATCAACCCTTCAAAATTTCACATGATAAATGGAAGTGGACAATTTGAGCTTGGAAACAGAGTGTCCCTTTAGCAGTGCGGCTGTGATTGTACGTCAGTTAGACTGAGAGACGTGATTCATCAGTCATTTAGGCCTATTAGCCTCATTAGGCATGATATATATCATAGACAGGCTCTTTGTTCAGATCGATTCTCATCCAAATTGAATGTTATTAAAAGCAACAAGCATTATCTCAATGAAAAATTTGAAATACAAATTCCATTCCTAAAATACAAAATTCCATATCCCCTCTACAGATTGATCGAAATAAGGCGTGATATTTATGTAAAAAAACCTTCTTGTTTATACACTGTTCAGCCATCATACCATTGTGTCAAAAAATATTTAGAATATTAACAAATTCTAATTTATTATCAATATGTAATGATTGATGAATCAGGGTGGCCACTAACAACAGGACAAGTGTGTCGAGCATGTGTAAACGAACATGTTTTCGAAAAAAGAAAATCATTCAGGCTAGAAGGCTTTGAACGAAAAACAGCTGTTTACCAGCATCTCCTAACATAAAAAAATAACCAATCCTACTATATTATGCGAGCAATTTCTGTATATCTGTTTATATTCTTCTATTTTTATATCTGGTTATATGGTTATTTATGTTCAACGGATCTCGAAAACGGCTCTAACGATTTTCACGAAATTTGGAATATAGTAGGTTTATGATATCGAAATTCGATTGCACTAGGTCTCATCCTGGGAAAACTCGCTGAAGGACATTAAAAGGATAATTCATCTTTGAAAAAACAGATGATGATTTCGTCGTCTGTCGATAACAGAAGATGCGTCTGCCTGTGTGGGAGATCAGCTGTGTAATCAATCAGCTTACCGTATCTCGCGAGAGATCTAGGAATTTTAATTGACTCGATCAAAATACAGTAGTTATCTGATTTGTTGACATGATTTGGTATATATCGTAATATTCAAAGTTAATCATTATTTAACAGTTCTAAGTGATTAGTGAGTGTTATTTTGTTATTCAATTTAGTATGTAAACAATCTAAATTATAAATTTTATGTTTCCAAATATTTGGAATGAAAATTTCACCTGAATTCGAGTGTATAGAATATAACCTACTTTTGGAATATTTATAGTGTATAAATCAAAATTTGGGGATGAATGTTACCTCAGTTTACCGCAGTTGAAATTAATCTTTGAGATGGGGAAGGAAATAATCCTCCGAATATTTAAATCAATAAATTGAATATATAGTTCAATATATTAACTAAAATATTCCATTTATTTAATTTCCAACCCCTTCTAAGTAGCAACATTTATAATTGAATGATATGACAGCTCAACAATTCAAGATTTACCCCATTCATTACTTGTCATTGATGATTGTTAGGCATATTCAATAATCAACAATAAGATTGTAATCATGTTTGCAATTTAATATACATAATAGATCAAATAAATAGAATTTCCAAAAAAATAAACAAAATTTAAATCGAGTAATTACAAATTTATTTATTATCCTGTCCCATTTATTTTTGCGAAGTAGTTGCCTGTGAATTTTCCATAAATTAATATTGGTTGTTTCGTAAATACCTGTGTATTGAAGTGAGGAGGCCTCCGTACACTTTATTCAAATTTTTCACTTATTAATTTTTCACTGCACAAGAAGTTCTTGAAGTATCCTTTTTACGGTGAATTTAGATCTTTTCTGGAAATATTGGTTTCCTTGTGATGAGTTGGTCAGCAAGGATTCAGCTTCCATGGTCATAACTAAGACATCCTGTGATACTACGAGTCTACGAGTCTACGAGTCTACGAGTCTACGAGTCTACGAGTCTACGAGTCTACGAGTCTACGAGTCTACGAGTCTACGACCGCTAAATAATAGAGAAACGAAAAGAATATATATAAATACTGTAATACTGAAGGAGAGATCAATAATACAGAATTTGCTCTTCTTAACAAAATCAACAATACACAAGATCTTTAATAAATTCATCAATAATAGTTTAAAGATAAATAATTCAAGATACTCGAAGTGAAGCTTCCAAAAGAGATTTTTTAAAAAGAAAAATTATAACTTGAATAAGGCTTTACAATTTTATTTAATTATTTATTTATTTATTTGACCAGCGTGACAAAGATAATTTGATATTTATTTATTTATTAATTTAATTTTACTATTATATAAACTTGCATAGAAATATTTCCAACATTTTGAATTACGAGAATTAGCTAAAAACAAATTTAAGGAAAGCTGGGATTAATTATAATCTGATCAGACTTGACTTATAAAACAATAAGTAAGGTATATAAATTTAGCATAAGCTAAATAAAAATGGAATCAAAGGAAAAGTTAAATTTACAACCTCCACTCACGAAATTCAGAGACAGAATGGATCATCGAGCGTTGAAGACGGGGTAGCAAACAAGACAGTGACGTAAGCAAAACGGAATTATCAAAATTAGACAAAGAAACTAGAGAGAAAGAGCAATGCAAACTCAAAGCTACCAACAAGGACAGAAAAAGGGAGAAAGGAAATAGCAAAAAAGAACTGGAGAGAACAAGAAAGTAGATTATTCGAAGGGTACAGCTCGATCCCATAAGTGCATCTTTGTCTCACTGAGAAAAACAAGCTGATAATACAATAGAATTTAGAACCGAAATAACAGAAAAACAAGATAAAAATAATCATGTCCAAAATTGTTACAGGGAAGAAACAGTTTTGGGCTGTGCCTGTTAGTCCTTCCCCAATCATTTTAAAGAATTGAGTTCTGTTTATTAATAAATAAATAACGAGCAAAGCTCGGTGCCCCGATATTAACAATAAATAAGCGACTGGGAAATTACAAATTATATCGATGCGAGAATAATTCAACTTCAAATAGAGCAGAGAATGAAAAATAAACAACAGAAAATATAATATACATCAACCTCAAGAAATTTTGTTGCAAGCCTTTCGCTGATGATACAACATGTACGACGAGCATGTTCAACACACTTTTTGTTCTATCATTAGTGGCCACCCTTATACAATGCCATGTATGGGGAAACTATTGTAGCGGGACCATTTATGGAGATAATTTTTTCAATTTAAGAGGTGGGATATTCATGGCTCCTGGATAAAAGCGTATTCTGGTCTACAGTATTGAATATCTTCCTTATAGTATTAGAGGTATACAGGTTTACAATATTGAAAATCTCCCTTACAGTATTAAAGGTAAACAGGCATACAGTTCTAAAGATCTTATAGATGTGCAGTATTGAAGATGTTTTAAGTGGCAGCATCGTTTCTCCAATATCAAAATTATTAAGGAAAGCTTCTATAGTCTGAAAATCTGGTCTGTTTGATTTCTGCACGGGTAATAATCACTAGCCCGAGCAGCATGGGCTTATCAAGGGCACGACCCAGCAGACTTGTTTGAACACTCTGGCGAGTTGGGTCCTAGTTACCGTTATTGTTGGTCTGGTTAAACAGAACAATAATTGATTATTGGATGGAAATAGAGCAGGACTATGATAATATTCCCTCCCTAATCCAACCAACCTTGGACTGCAAGCTCTCACGTTCATGCTTGTTTTATTATGGCGTTAAAGTGGGACGGTGAGAGGTTTCAGCAGGGTTTGAATGATTACTGATAATATTATTAGTAGTTAGAACCTGGTGAAATATTGACAAGTGCTTTGTCGTTTAAATGTATTACAGTACTCTCAATCAGGATGAGAGAAACAAAATGTGAGGCTACTGTTGTTCAACAAAACATGATCTCAAATTAATTATTGAACCAGCAATTAGCTGAAAAACGCTACAAGTGTACCGGTTCGCACAAATCCTAGGAGAACGTCTATTGTGATAGTGAAGTGGTTATTCATAAAACGCAAAATTGATAAGAACATCATTTTCTTTTGGGACGGAGTGATGATATAGGCCTATACCAGTCTTTTATTGTACGATTGTTACGTTGTTATCACTGTCAAATAATCACCGAAACTATAACATGAAAATATATCATCTCATTGTTTATGAAATCAATAATAGTTATCATCTCATTGTTAAATTGAATTAATAACAGTTATTTACACGGTTTTCAACAGTGACTGTTACTGTTTCAGTAGACTGAAATTTACAGTATTGAAATACAGTAGACTGTGAAAGTAATCACTGTAGTTACTGTTATATTCATAAAATACGGAGCTGATGGACCAAAATTACAAGAACATCAAATTTTTATTGCTCGGGTGGGGGAAGCAATGACATACTGGTCTTCCATTGTATGATTGTTACACCGTTATCACTGTCAAATATAATCCCCGAAACTATAAAATCATTTCATGGAAATATATATTCATCTAATTGTTCATGGAATTAATAACAGTTATTGTTACGGTTTTCAAAAGTGACTGTTACTGATAGAATTAGCGAGTAAGTTGCTGTCCTATTCAACTATATATGAATATTTTTTATTCAATATACTCTATATATTTATTTATTCAGATTTTGATGTTAACTTTTTTCTCTGTTATTTGATCATTTGATCAGGAAACTATGAATTTCTAGTTTTCATTCCATCAAGAAACTCTGATCTAATAACATGTTGGAAAAGAGGCCTTCTGAAGATGTCTGTAATAAAAATAAATTGTTCATCTACTCAGTACAAAAAACTATTTCTGAAAATTATTCCAGGAATGGTTTTCATTCAGTGACAGAAGCGTGTAAACCTGTCGTAAGGACCGATTATTCATGCTAATCACCTCGCAGGTAGAGACCCCAGACTAGGTCCCAAAATTCCTCTTTTTCCATGTTTGGTGATAGAATTCCTGGCCCCATAGTTCCGGTCATCTTACTGTTAAATGTTAGATAATGACTTTCACTGTTAGAAAACAGTTACTGTTTCCAACAACATCGATAAATCTGATAAACAGTCAATGAATTTAATTATTCCAGATGAAATTAATTTCTCCAAAAACCTATAATGAAAAAAGGTGGCAGTAACATCTCAAACCCCTCAGCTTGTTCTGCGGCTGACTGTGTAAAGTGAGATTATGAGAAAGACACACTCGTTATTAACTCGTTTGTATCGCTATAGTGTTGTCGCTAATCTCTTGACGTTGCTATCATTTGTAAATTTGAACATCACATCCGAGTCTTCTTTAACGTATTCACTTAACGAGTTTACAACTCATACTGTATGTACCCTAATCCTTTTGTAGAATAAAATAGGATGATTCCCCGTCGATTATCATAGCAGCTGCTATGCAGAAGAGAGTTTGGTCAAACTTTTCGTATTTGATGATATTATTATTATCCTCTATTTCATTGATGAACTAGAAAGGCTAGCTCCCGGGCAATGGATTGGATGCAGTAAAGTAGTTCTCTAAAAAATAACATCATTTATAAGTTTATAAGTCTCATGAATATATTGTTTTAATCCCAGTTTAAAATCTTCTTTATCCAAAATCCAGACCACTTATATTCAACTTGATCTAAACAATATTCACTTATTTTTACAAGAAAACAGTGATCGGGAGAGAAAAACTAAGAATACCTCTTGAACTTTTTGGAGATTATACATAAATAGACGAGATTTCAATGATTTGAAATAGTTTTCTTCCAAAATTTGAACATTGATTACTTGTAGAAATCACATTAGTCTCGAAGTTTGTACAGCCATGTGAAGAAAAATAACTACACCTGGTTGCACAAAAGCCTGTTAACTTCTAATCCCGATTATATGCCACAAGAACCAATCTGAGGAGTCTCCTTTTCAAAAACAACTCCTTTGATTGGTTTTCGTGGACTTCAATTATGATTGTAATTCAATAGGCTTTTGTGCAACCGGGCCCTTATGAACTAATCAAGTGAAATAATATTTTAATTTGGAGGAAAACGAAAATTTCAAAGTAATACTATTATTGATTTGATCAAGTCAGTGTATTATAGTTATATGCTTTTTCGCCACACTGCACAGAAAACAGCTGTTTTCCAGTCCCTACGTAGATCTGAAAGACATTGTTTGCAGACGACTCTCGTCTGACGTCAGAACATGCTCCTTTCCGGCTAAGGCCGGAAAGAGTACCCTTTCCGGCCGCTATTTGAAAATGTGTTTGGATAACTGTGCCATAAGGTGCATTGTGTTCAGGAGGGTGAGATCGTAAATTTTCACCCCACTTTGAGTACCTTAAGATGTCTGGTTCTTGAGATATGAGACATCAAAGTTCCCCCCCCCCTCATAAAACATTCTTATTCGATTTATTATTCTCATATAGCTGATGCCAAAAAGTTAGGGGGCTTCGTGGGTCACATGGTGTAACCTATTCACAGCTGATGCAATGCATCTATTTATTGTCTCTTTTGATTCAAAAATCATCACCTAAGCCAAGCCAGATGACAACTCTACTTGACAACATCAGCTGTTGGGACGCACAAGAGACCCACGAAACCGCCTGACTTTTTGGCGTCAGCTATACCTGTGGTGTGGCGAAAAATATCGTATGCTGCTCTCTCAGAAAGGTGTTTACGGTATTCGGATAACATATTCCCAGGCTCGGCAAGCCTCGCCCGGGAAACTATCCTCATACCGTAAACACTAACTTTCTGTGCTTGTAGCGTTATATACTAACTAAGACTTATATACTATTGTAGCATTAAATACTATTCCAAGACTGAAATCACATCATTTCCATAGGCCTACTCTGTTATTGAATTCGAATCACGCCATTGAGTAACTCTCCCAATTGATAATTACAGAAAACCAACTATCTGAATTAAAAGCTAATCGACTTGACAGACTGTTTTTTTCTGGTTGCAGGTATGTTGATGTACTACCACACCTTCACCACTCTTTAAACAGATGGAGACCTCTCCTAGATCGTGCCGTAGGATGAAAATCTACTATATCCTTAGCAGTCGCGGAGAAAGCTCAGTAAGCTCGCGCCTTGCTTTGGAATGTTGCCTACGGATCAATGGACTACGGACATGATGATCATGTTGATGATGATAATGATGATGATGGTAATTGCTAGATCGAAATATCGGAGAAAGATCTGGAGACATGTGACAGATGACGCCTTCCCCTATATAGTAGCATCTTGTAGCCGTCACTTGTTTATCTTGTCATCAACTTTGTCACTTGCTGGAAGAGTCAAGTTGCAAGAGAAGCAGAACGCCTTGAAAGAAAGGAGAAAAGGATTATAGGAGATTGAGTAGACACAGATTGGAGATAATCTTATCGTTAAGAGTGAGATGGGAACTTGCAGCCACAGCCTTCCTTCCTTAACTATTTTCTACAATCATTTCTAAATGTCAAATGTCAGCTCAGGATTATTCCAGTCATATCAAAACAGAGGATCACTGTGATGAAGTATCAGAAGTACCTATGAGAGCTCAGTTGAAATGAATAAAATTATTCACTATTTATCTATTTATTTATTTTATTTCCAACGGTTACACCAATTTTCAACTCAAGTACAATAATGTGAGAGAATACAAAATAACAAGATAATGATGAATATAAGAGTAATTATTTTTACATGTTTTTAATAATTATTTACAATTTTAATAATTTATAACATTTTTAATTATTGTTACATGTCTTTTAGTAATTATTTTATACATGTAATATAATCTCATCAATAATTCATCAATTATTGCTTTTCACCGACTACGAAAATCATTTTGGAGTAGGTTTTTTTAATGATGATAGTGAATAAGTTTTGAGTAACAAATTTTAAATCACGGGGAATGAAATTATTCTTTTGATTAAGAATACATGATCCATGATTGTTATTTATTCGTTTTCATTTATTATTTTCACAAGAAAACACTTACTGGAAGAGAAAAACTGAGGATACACCTTGTACTATTCTTCTCTCAAATTTAGATAACTTTATGATTTGCTTGTTAATCAATCTAAGGAAATTCCAAGGAATATCAAATAACCTGTCGCCCCCCAGCAGCTACAAAATATCGATATTATTTCATGAAAAATTATTATGTGAGATATCTGGTATTCCAGGTATTTGATAGGCATTTTTCGAGTAAATTATGGAATGATAAAAGTCTCGTAATCAGGATAATTTTCCTACCATATTTGTATCATTATATCTCTCTCTTCTCTTCTACTCAGCATCCACCATCTCTCTCGTTCAAGTACAAGAATGGAATTCGAAGATTCTAATTTTCATATTGAAGATATTCTGAACCCCAGGCGCTCTCACTCTTTCCATCTCACACACTCTCTCTCTCTTTCTCTTTTTCCCCCTTTCTCTCTCTTTCTTCCTTTCTCTTTATTTCACTCTCTTTCTCTCTATTTCTCCCACTTTCTCTCTCTCTTTCTCACTCTTTTTCTTTTTCTCTATCTCTCTCGCTCTTCCTCTCTCTTTCTCTCTCTTTCTCTTTGTCTCTCTGAAACACCGCCAATTCATGAAGTTACATCACAATATTGTATTATCGTTATTCAAATTGCATTCAATCTTTATTCCCATGAATTAATTTTTCATACTTTGTAAAATTCAATGAATACGGTCATTCAATGTAAATCGGTGTATAAGCCAGTAAATACTGTAGCATACATGAATAAAAAACTCTAATCTAATCTCCAAACTCCAATATTATAGACAACCAATAAGATGGCGGACCTGCCGAAAGATCTCGTTGTCACAGTGAGTGATTAATTCATTTATTGTAAAATATCTGACTGCTAGTCGTTTTTTCTAATAGCAGAAAGTGATTTAATAATAAGCAGTTCGTGATGGAAAACAACATTGAAGAATCCAATATTATCTTTGTCTTCGACTAACGTTTGGACTTATGTCGTCTTGAAGAGTTTAGATATTTTTGTAACGTTTATCGGCTTTCATTTGAGGAGGTGATTTACAAATTCACCTCGAAATTGGATTTTGGAGAGAACCACCATCCATTCAGGTCACAATTATTATCAAATTCTATCTTCATATTTGATTCTCGAAGCTCTCCTTTTAAGCATCAGACAAGAGCAATAAGTCTCTGTTGAAATTACTGTTTGAAGTTGTGTTTCCTCTGAGCGAAAAGATAATAAAATGAAGACTGATCTCTGTGGACGAATAAACAAACAACTGGATTCACACAATAGAGACAATGAAGCTTCCATCCAAGCTACTCGATTCTCTGCTCTTGCTTTAGGCTGCTTGATTTCATTCCTTCTTGTTGCAAGAAGTTTATCAAAGCTTGATGCTTCATGAATACCAATCAAGTTCATTGTTCTTCGGGTTGATCTTATAGCCGAAATTATATTTCTTTCATTCGAGGCTCTTAAGTTTACTTCTGCCAATATCTTATTATCTTAGTAGTTTTTAAAATAATGTGATTTTATTCGAAAATAAATTGTTCAATAAGGCTACCAATAATAGTTTCAATCGAATAGCTTACTTGAATCATTCCATGAGAATGCTTCAAACAGTATGATTCAAACCTCCATATTATGAAATTCTATTGTTATTTAGAAACGTGATAAAGACTAACTAAACTCGATTGAAACTTCTTGTAGTCCATATTTTATTAATACAACCTCTAATACATTCCTCTTGTCTTCGATTTTGTGGAGTGTACAAAACATGGATAAAATTAATTTGTTCATGATATAAGTTAAATTATATTATTAACGTTAAATTATATTATTGGAGTTAAATAATAGTAATAATATCGAGTGATCTGGTTGGCTCAGTCTGGTTTCAGAGTTTTCAGGTCGAGCTTATCAATTTCAGAGCCTTTGACATGACCTAACGACTGCTTAGTGATTTATGTGAATCTGTATTAGTCCTATATTATAATTGTTCTGGGTTCATTATATGTAATTTGATTCTATTATTGTTTTGGCAAAATAAAACTAATTCGATTGATTTGAGTTCTGCATCACTTTTCCATACCATTTCAGACATTCAAACTCCATTATTGTGATCAGTTGGACTCTGGTAGTTTCATTGAAGAGTAGCTCTAGAGTACAGAATGGGCTATGTCAATAAAAATCTATCGTCAATGACATTACCATGAAATCAATAGAACAAACAATATAATGGAATAAAAAACACTCTCTCTCGTTCAATTGTCCATCAGAAGCGCTTCTTGTATTTGAAACGACGCAGCAATGTAGGTCTCTCGATTTAAGGTCGTAGGCAACAGAATAATGGATCCAGAAATTAGTGCCGTGAGAGATTTGAAAAGGTGAAATATTAAATGGTTTTGTAGTGCAGTAATAACCGTTTCTCGCTTTTGTCCTATCGGTTCGACGTTTGTCGGTTCCAATTTCAACTTGGAAGAGCCTTCTGTTCCTCTTTCCGGTCGTCCGATTTTCATGCTCGAACCGCTTCGTTGTCATTAGTCTAGTCGTCTCTTACAACTGTGGGTGCTGGGCGCTGGACACTACTTGCTTGCTCTACTTTGGCCCACTGTACTGTTTCTATAGAATGCGACACTCTCATCCTGTGGTCTGGCTTCGACCACCGAGACGGCTGCTAAGCCGATTTACACTGAAAGCAGACGACGTCTCTCGCGATTACAATTTGCATAGTCGTCATAATGCAAATCAGGAGTGGTTCTCGGTACCTATGAGAAGATGTGTACTTCCTTCACAAATAGGATGATATTACCTTACATATTGTTTAGGAATTAGACAACAAGTTTGATAGTGGTATTCCGTGAAATATGTGGACTAACTATATTATGACAGTATTTGATTAACATTGCTTGTCTATCATTCGACAAGGCAGATAGCGCTATCCTTGTTTAGCTCCGCAACGTTGCCAGATGAGATTTTAATATTGTAGATATATGATAAATTATCGAAATACTTCATCTCAATCATGGTAATCTATTATTTGATCATTGAAAAAAATATTTTCTCGACTAATTATTTTTGAGAAGAATGAACAGTGATCATTACATCAGATGTACCTGTATCAGCTATCCTCTATAGAAGGTAATAGCGAGGCAAGAATCGGCAAAACTGTACTCTCAACTATCTCCAATGCCATTATAACGTGAAACTCACTAAAGAGCAACAATAAACAAGGTAAATGGAGTTGAATGAGAACAGATTCATTATCATAATCATCCTTGTTTTGGTCTTTGATTGGAACTTGGTTGATTAGATGAACATAAATAATACAATGTAAGATGCCATAAACCCTTCAAGTTTAACATAGGCTGTGTATACTTGGTTTTGGATTGAAATACATGAATTTACGGTTATGAGTAATAATTCATGAAGGGACTTATTGGAGTGCGAGTGAATGACTGGATAGTTCAATAAAATGAATCGAGATGACTCGATTAGAGTAGTATTCTTGGTACATTGGTACGAGCTGTTCCTTTCGATTCAATATTACTGAATATTACATCTACATCTACATTACATTTACATCTGTAAATGAGAATATTTCTTGGAACATAATAATGTTTTCAGATCGTAAAGGTTCAGCTTACATTAGCATCCTACTATTTAAAAAAGAAACTATTTTATTCATTTTTAATTTTAATTTTTTGTTTTCTTATTATCTCTTTTATTAAAATTTTGCAATTTATTCATGTAATTTGCTGTTTGACATGGGTCTCTACAGACCTGCATAAATTCAATCAATCAATCAATCAATTATACAATGAATACAAAGTAAGATCTGATACGAGGTATCAGAATCAACTATCAGTTTAATTCTTCTGGTAAATTCTAGCTGGATTCACTGCAAGTTCGGACTTCATAAGCGATACACAACGAAAATACCGTACAATATAATCCGTTCCACAAAAATAGAATACTGTATCAAAAAATCATTCCTGTGAATAGTCATATTTGCAATGATAAAATGTCAATATTTTCTCTCACTAATCTAATTCTTATTCTGATCAGGAATATTATTTTGGTATTATCTTCAATCAATTAACATTGACAGAGCACGAAGTCTTTATTTTTGTCTTTTAGAGAGAAAGAGACACACTTCACCACCAATAAAAGTTGTCAAAACTGACATTATTTTCCTCGAAGATAAAAATCCAAAAGTTTCATAAATCATTCTCCTTACCTACAGTTCTCTATTGTAATATAACTCTTTCAGTATGAAATATATTTTTATATATAAGAAATACATTATTCCTTGCCTGATTGATTAAGTGCTTTATTCATGAAGATTACAATAGATAGAATACTAAGGCTAGCTTCACAAGCATTCGGTTTCATTAGGTTCGGTTCGGTTCGTTGCCGTAAACGAATGAGGCTTTCATACATATCAGGTTTTAATTCGTACGGTTTCAATTATTAGGTATTTTCTTCTCAAACACACCTGTGCTTGGATTGTTACAATTCATGCTGATAATAAAATATAAAAGCAGGGGTACAAATTGTGATTCCTTGAACAACAAAATTTTCAATTCAATTAAAAATTGGGAACTATTTGAATAGTTTGATTAAATTATATTAATATTTTTGATTATATTAATTTTGGACGTTCAGAGTGATTATTTTTTTTTTTTGAAATGAAAATTTGTTTCAAACATGACACATGGAACATAACGTTCATCTCTTCTCTCCATTAATAAAATCATGTAATTTTCATGGAAAAAAATTAAAATTCTCCCTGAGTTTTAATTTATCTTCATATTTTTTTAGCTATTCATTGAGATAAAAATTCTCCAGAGAACTAACAGAAATGAATTGACCCTATGACTTTGACATGGAAGATTTTTAAACATATAATCATGATATCAGGTTAAAATAAAAACAAAAAAAAAAAACGAACTTGTGTAAAAGACTTTGTTTTTATTTTCGGTTTCCTAGCAACGAATTTGAACCTGATGGAATTTATCAGAGTCAAATGGGCGTTCAGTTCTATGTGGTTTCCATTCGGTACCGAATTCAAACCGAATTACCGTTTCCTACTTATCGGAATTTGCCGAAAACGAAACGAACCGAATGTGTGTGAAACTAGCCTAACTGATAGGGAAAATATCCCCTCATAAGCTTGCAATCAACTTTTGACGAGCTCTGATTTTATTGCGGCAATAAGCGTTTCAGAGGTGCTTCATAACAGGCTTCGCAATCACACATGGTTACCCATAACATCGCCTACATGCTATAATGAATTATGCAACACTTTTTCACCGGATTTTTCTCGCTTTTCGTGCGTTTCGATCACCTTTTCACATCAGACTGATAAAGCGCGATCGACAATTGAGTCGTGACGTCACTATAGCCGACAATACATTCAACAAAGACGTAGTCTGAGGGGAGAACTAGCAGTTGACAGTCAGCTGGTCGACACACCTTTGGAGAAAGGAGAAAAGTGATTTCCTCACCCAATCACGTCTCTATTCATTGGAGGAGCTTCGAATCTGCCTATCGCTGACAATGGAGGGACACGTGTCTATCAGTTATCCATATTTCAATAAGGGAAGAATTTTAGCTCAGCTACAGTAGCTGCATGATAATGTGTCTATTAAACAATCCTTTTGCCGAAAAGTTGTCAGAAGACTAAACTTGACATGTAACAGAATTATTGTCCTTGATCAGCAAATAATTCACTCACTATACCATAGGATATCTATCTTCTTGTTATATTTTCTTTATGATATTACTCATGATAATAGAGATGTAAGGAGCCCTTAGCGAATATGTAAAGCACTGCTCACCATTCTCATAGACCACATACAGGCCGTCAAGAGCGGATAACTATAGTGAGTTCAACGTTATAATGGCAGTATTTGATTAACATTGGTATTGCTATGCTTGTCAAACATTCGACAAAGCAGATAGCGCTATTTTTACCAACTCTGCAACGTTTTTAGATCATTTTTAACATTGTGGAAATATAATTAATCAACAAAATATTTGTTCTCAATTTATCATGAAAATTTATTATTAAATAGATGGAATTAAATAGAGAATGCATTTATTCAAATGCTAATTAATATATAATTATTATTTAACGAAAATCCTAAATAAATGCTGCAAATCACCCCGAAGACCTCTGCTACTGCAGACATTGACAACAGGGTTAACAGCTAGATGGAAATTCTGTTGTCAATGTCTGCAGTAGCAGAGGTCTTCGGGGTGATTGCAGCATTTATTTAGGATTTTCGTTAAATAAAATTATTATTAAATCATCAGAAAATATAATATTTTCTTGACGAATAAAATATAGGCTAATTATTGATAATTATTTATCTTAGTAACCAGCTTAGCAACATAATAGCTAAACGTTTTCCGGGTGCAAATTTAAACAGAAGTTCTATATTTCGATTGTTTTTATGTTATAAATTACATTTTTAAGCAATTTTGGAAATTTGTAATGGTGAAGATGGTTTGAAAATGATTTTTTTCTGTGAATATTTAAAATATAGCTTTAACCTAAAAATTGTTCCAGCAATCAGATTTTAACTTAAATATGTGTAAAGCTAGTTCGCCTCCATGGTGCACATTGGGTAACTCTAAATAGACTAGCAAATAATGGCGGTCAGACAAACTTATGTTCTCCTGACCGAAAACTACACAACATATCAAAGAATATTTGAAAAGATATAGTTTATATCTAAGCATTTGAGACTCATGAGCTATATAATATTTGTTGTGTATCTGCCATACGCTAAATAAATCATTTCAAACAAGAATGAACAGTTTATTAGTATCATCTATCTTCTCTAGAAGGCAGTTAGAAGGCAGAGAATCAGCAACGCTGTTCTACTATCTTTCTCCACTGCCATTATAACGTGAACCTCTCTATAGACAACAATAGCCAGCCAAATTAGGTTTGGAGTGATAGGTAGCTAATTAGATAGAGTGGTAGATTGAGATATGTGAGGTATGAGTGGTGAGCGATGGAGGTATTGATGAGGTTTTCAAGGTGATTGAACTATGCAGCAATATTGATAAGGTGGATATAAAACAGAACTACCCAAATACTAATATAACACTACACTGTAAAGTAAGATTAGCGGCCTCTAGTGAGTGATAATATTATTATCAATTCTCTTGGTATCCTCTCTGAAGCCTCTCATTCATTTGATGCTACAATTGCTAATTTACCAATAACAATATTGTATTGTGAAGTGCATCACTATCAAAATAGCCTTGATATCTCATTAATGAATTACTCATTGATCACTCATAAATGAATCGGTTGTTTGAGGAGCATTAGCTTTGAGAGACAACAACTTGTAGTGGGAATGAAGCATTTTGTTATTTGAGAAATTAATTTGAAAGAAAGAAATTTGTTTTTATTGAGTTATTCATATTTATTTGTTTTGTTGTTAAGTTGTTTTAAAGTTAGATGTTCGATGCTTTCAAGTTTTTTGTTTTCAATTTTCGATAGCAGTGAAGTATTGTACTTCATGAAAGATGACTTATCGTTTAGAACAACAGAAGTGTAGCATCCTATATTAGATTATGGGTCTCTCATATATTGTGCTTCGAATAAAGTTAATACAAGTCCTTTAAAGTGTCCCTGAAAAATGTTCCCTGCTCTCCATGGGAAATTTAAATAATTACATATTCTTAACCTTCAATCTATGATTCCCGAATGTACCCAAATATAAGGGGAGCAGACAAAAAAATAACTCTATAAGCCTTTATGTTAACATAATTATGTACCTTTTACTAGAGATCTATCCAACCGATAAACCTGATATTTTCAATACTGAATAACATGACCTTTTCTCATACTTTAGCACAAGCTTTTCAGTTTTCAACCTTTTTTTCACTAAATATGATTTTTTCTGAATGACTGCTCGAAAACACAGTATTGAATTACAAAAAGGCATATGAAATGGGATTGAAAATTATTTCTAAATTACCACTCGCTAAAGTGTTCATAATAGTGTTAAGTAGTACTGTACAAAATTTTAGACGTCTACCTCAAAGGGTTCCTGAGAAAAAGGTACATTTATGTTAACATTACGGCTTATGGAGTTATTTTTCGATCTGCTCCCCATAATACCTAAAAATATACATTTTCACATACAATCTTCTGTTACAATTTTCAATAGAAAAGCAATTATACTTGAATATTGATAAGGAAGTATAATTTCTAACATTTAATCGATGATTATCGGATGAGTATATATCGGATTGATATAGCACAAATATCGCTCTTCAATTAACTTAATAGAACAGGGTAGTACTGTAATCATGTTGTGAACCATCCAATAAAGCCTGTCCAACTATCATGCTTGTATCAGTTGGACAAAGCTCTTTGACGATAACCAATGGTTGGCCTTCTCCCAAATATAATCGCATTAATGCATATAGGTTGAAGAGGATAGAAGAGAGAAACGAGGAGAGAGACAAGAT
This sequence comes from Nilaparvata lugens, assembly GCF_014356525.2. Classification (NCBI taxonomy): domain Eukaryota; kingdom Metazoa; phylum Arthropoda; class Insecta; order Hemiptera; family Delphacidae; genus Nilaparvata; species Nilaparvata lugens. The sequence goes on along the minus strand of NC_052505.1, from coordinate 81,898,796 downwards.
AGGAGACAAGAAGAGAGACAGAGAGAGAAACAAAGAGCGAGAGAAGGAGAGACAAGGAGAGAGACAAGAAGAGAGATAAGGAGAGAGACAATGAGAGAAAGAAGGAGAGACAAAATGGGAGACAAGGAGAGGGCATGCAGAGAGAAATTCACTCGAACCGACTGAACTAAATTCGTGTATTCCGGGTCAGGGAGTCTAGCAATATGAAACTCATAAGGTACACCTTGTTATGACTTGTTTGGTGTTTATGAGTGTGCAAAATGTCTATAGGTGGTCGTGGGCAGAGAATTTATTGTGTTACTTTGGCAAACAGTGTCATATGACTTCACCTCGATGGAACTGTAAATTTTCATCCAGTATTTTCAGTAGTTTCTTGTTAGAGAAGTTTACATTTTGCTTCCATAATTATACATACAGATTTTATACATGAGAATTCATCCCCAGCTACTAGCTACCATCAAATGAGACATTTTTACTTTCCTTGCCCTATTACCATAGGTAAGGAAAGTATTGCTTTCCGAAAAAAATTAAGGTACCCCAATTTCTATATTTCTATACGTTTCAAGGTCCCCTGAGTCTAAAAAAGTGGTTCTTGGGTATTGGTCTGTATGTGTGTGTGTGTGTATGAGTGTATGTGCGTCTGTGTACACGATATCTCATCTCCCAATTAACGGAATGACTTGAAATTTGGAACTTAAGGTCCTTACACCATAAGGATCCGACACGAACAATTTCGATCAAATGCAATCGAAGATGGCGGCTAAAATGGCGAAAATGTTGTCAAAGACAGGGGTTTTCGCAATTTTCTCGAAAACGGCTCCAACGCTCCAACGATTTTGATCAAATTCATACCTAGAAAAGTCATTGATAAGCTCTATCAACTGCTACAAGTCCCATATCTGTAAAAATTTCAGGAGCACTGCACCATCTATGCAAAGTTTGATTTTAGATTTTCAATTATCAGGTTTTAGATACAATTAAAACAAAAATTTCCAATTGGAAAAGATTGAGCATGAAAATCTCTTCAATTAATGTTCAGTAACATTTTCACCTAAAATTGAAAATAAGCTGAAAATTAGAGAAAATAAGATTATTCAATTGCAAACTGTTGGCAACTGTTGATTCTATTGAATCATTCACTATGAAGAGATAGCAGACTTCGTGTGTTTCCAGCGTTATTGTCCTGTCACCAGCTGGCTCAGATCTTAGAAAAGAGGATTTGTGATGCGCGGGAACACTAGCGTCAGTTTATCAATTTTCATAACGGCAAGGAAAGTTGTGTGAGTGCACCACACCAGATTTTTGTGATACAATTCATAATTAACTATTCTTTTTTCTGATTAATGAAATAACTTCAAACATGGAGTTGTTCTCTAAAATATTTGTACCAAAAATAAAATTCACATTGGTTTACTCCAGCCATTCTGTTCTGTATGTACCGTATTGTAGAGAGAAAGGTGTAGAGAATAAATGTATGTTACTTTTGAGAGTTTCCAGGTCTTCTCAAGAATATTTTTTCTCTCTTTCAGCGGTATATGAATCAAATGACCTGTTGATACAGCTGACAATAAGATGCACACGCAATACAAGTATTGACGACGTGCTATTTAAGATGAATTATGTACGGTTATATCCAGTTCATAGGCATAATAAATAATACATGAAACGTGATTCAATAATGGAATATAATGAAAAGGAGCGATTTTAGGCATCATCCTGTTGTGCCTTTTCAGACGAGTATTATGATTGTTCATGAATCAATACATCAATAATACATTTTATCATATATTTTTCTGTTTTACAGGAGTTGAGGATCGCTGTCCGACAGAGACTGGACAAACATGATGGACTTAAGAGATACCAACATCGAAAGCGAACGCACAAGAGATGCAAAAGAGACTTGAAAGTTGCCAAATTTCTAGATGTTTTTTTTAATAATGTACAGGCTAATCAATCACGTTTGAATGAAACTCGAAATAGATGGGAATTGAATGTAATTATGAGAATTAAAATGATGAAAATGAATGAAAATAAAAATTCAGAGTTGATTAAATTCCTTATCTCATCCTCATGCTCACTCAATTTTCATCCTCTTCACCTCACAGTTTTCGATAATAATAGCTCTTTGGAAAATAATTCTTATTAAAATGAATTTCATGCCTGATAGAGACGTTGCCCTGAGGTCTTCGTTATATTTACCTTTCAACCTGTTTTTTCCAAATGCCGAATCATTTTCACAAAGAGCTCTATGAATGAAAACTCTCCCGCCTACAGTGTTCGTTTTTCAATAATTCGAGGCTGTTATGTTCTCTCATGCAATCAAGCGGTCTTTACAGAAAAAATATGATAAAAGGGTGAATCATCACTCTAAAAACTGATAGTTAAAAGTATCACAAAGGCATTTAGTATACGCTACTCTTTATATTTATTATTGTTCATATAAATAAAAATTAGAAATCAATTGAACAATTTCAAAAGGGTGCTCAGATTTCTAATTTTTATTCATATTACTTAAGAGTAGCCCTAAAAAAAGAAGACATTATTATTCTCATTTACTTCAGTGGAAATGTAAGTACTTCTTCTTCTGCTAGTGCCTATTCGTTCCGAATATTGGCAATCAGCCTGACTATGGATATCTTGTTCACAGCCAACCTGAGAGAAGTTCTGTTGTAGTCTTGGAGAACCAGGTACGCAGGTTCTTCAACCATGATATCTCCTCCTCTCTGGTCCTCTTCTGTCATATATCTTTCCTTGGAGAACGGATTTCAGCAGCCCGTATTTCTCTCCATTCCGCATGATATGACTGAAATATGCAAGCTTTCTGCTCTTCAATATGTTCATCACTTCAAAATGTGAGTACAGTAACTCGTAATGAAGGCTATTCATTCATAAATCGATTTTTTGTTAATATATTGATTGCCTTTAATAACTTCCCATTCCGACTGCTGTTGATAGTATTCATCCCATTGATACAATTATACTGATACCAATGATGTATTTATATTCTGACATCGTCATAGGCTATAGAGTTATATACTGGCCGTTTCTCTGAAGGGTTTTACATTTACACAACTAGTAGTTCTGTGAACAGTAGACCTCGCAAAGTTATAAAGCACAGCTTCCTCTTATAATGACCATCAGAGTAAATCCTGTCTGTATGTTATGTCGGCGAGATATCGCTGTGAAAACGGCGAATGGCTGTTAGGATTGGTGTATAAAAAAATGCTTACATCAAAAGTTAATCTTCTTCAAGACATAGGGTATTGGCAACAGGTCAGCCCGAGTTGAAAGCAGAGAAAGGTCGAGAGAAAATACCATGTTTACTTTCAGTTATTAATTGCATGCTTCATTGCATACAATGAATAGTCCCCACGACTATTTTTTTCTCTAAATTACATTCATTTATGACTCTTTATTGATTCATACAATGAGTAAAACATCAAAATGATAGGGAGATAAAAAACAAGGACATAATAAGTCTTATAGTTACACAATTAATAATTAATAATATTAGTCTAATAGTTACACGTAATCCGAAATAGGTTAAGTCTTGTAGTTGTTCACTTCACAAAATTTTCAGTCTTTAATTTTTCTCACAAAGTAGATTTTAAAATTTAGAAGCTTCAAAACCAAACATACAGGGGAATATCCCAAATTATTATCACTAAAATTGGAAATATTCTCATATTATAGAAATAATTTTACAGATCCAAAAAAACAACTTAATATTATTCTGCACAATAAACTCAATGATAATAGTTACAATTAATTTAGAAGAATAGTAAAAGATGAAACTCTTTAAATACACTCAGTACTCACTCCATTCCAATTCCTATTGATTCCTTCTTATAATTTTTTTCGCAATTCTTATAGAAGAAGATGTGGAGAAACCTTGTAATTCTGAATCAAAAGATATTCCCATATTTTTTCCCAACACAGCCTTTGATTTGCATTATTTAACTAGTTTCAATATAAATTCAGATGTCATCCAGTAGATATTACGGATTTTAGTAAATTTATATAGCGAAGTGATCATTTTTACGTTTCTTTGACAGAAAGTCAGAGAGGCTATGTTCTAGAGAGGCTTTATAGAAGAGCTAAACTCGTAGATTGGGAATCGACCACCAAGAGAATAACATAGAAGTTTGCACCTGTAACGCTGTAGCTGAAGAGTTGGACTATGGTGGATAAAGAGATCTGTAGATATAAATATATATAGCGTACAAAGTACACAGATTCATATACAGTAGCCTTTACTGGATGATGAACGAGTGTTGAAGGATGAAGAGGAGGGTGTGGTTTTCACACCGCCTGAAAGTGATGTGATGTATGATGCACATTGCGTCTAGTAACACCTCACATGACAGTCGCATCTTCCTATCATTAGCCAGATCTTCCTATGATCTTCCCATCATACGCCTCTTCAACTCAAATCATGAATTTCTATGTTGTTTTGTTTATTTATTTATATTTTTCACAAAGAAGCACTGATTGAGAGAGAAAAACTAAGGATACTCCTTGTACTATTTCTCTCCCAAATTCAGATAACATTTTAAAAGTCCAAAATATGACTGATTGTGGTATTGTTATGCACCGAAATATAATAATAATAATAATAATAATAAATTCATTTATTCTTCCAATTAATACATTACACATAATCAGAAATTATGAATAGTACAGTAGATATAATATAACAACAACCTTCTTGCAAATTATAAAAAATAATTTTATGATTATAAAAATAGGGTTATGATTTCACTCTACTGAAATTTAGTTCATTTCCACTCAAAAACAACAAAAGCTAAGATTTTTGAATTTTGACGGTTGAAAACAGAATAAATTCTCTGTTATAGTGCAATTTAGTTATCTTATTTGGTTCCTAACCTATTCAAATTTGAAATTTCTTGTTTGTAAGTGTTTGCTCTGAAATTTAACTGGAAGTGAAACTGAAGAACTTATTGACCGAACGCAGTGAGGTCTATGTTTTAACTCGGATTTTCTTTTGTCTGTATGTATGTATGTAACATATTCACGGCCAAACGCGTTGATACAATTCTATAAGATTTGACAGTAATATTCCTTTTTTAACTGCGCGTCGATGTATACACAAGGTTTTTTGAAATTTAGCATTTGAAGATAATATGGAAGGAGAAGGAATTTCTTCGATACTCCGATTTCCTCCATACTTCGATATCACTATAATCATATACTCTGAAGATAGGATTAATCGTACTATAGAACTATCCATAATCAATCAGCTGACAAATGGATTATTCATTGCATGCATTACACAGATGTCTGGAGAAGCCGTTGAACAGGTGACACCAGATACTTGTGGATAAGAAAACTGCGTGAGGTCTACTGTTCACAGAACTACTAGTAGTTTAAAGAAGCATAACCTACTTTTTGGACCAGTAAATCAATCAAGACAAAAATATTATTTTAGCACTGAACCAGCCTCCTCGACTAATGAATTTTGAATGAGTCCAGCTTTTTCAACATGAATAAAATCAAACATTCAAAAAAGAACATGAATATTTTGGATTCAAGAGCCAGTTACGGTTTCATGAAGCCCTATGATACAATCACCTGCCCACACATTGGTTATTATCTAGTTAAATTAACATGAAATCGCATGAACCATCCTTGTCTGTAGGAGTGATTAACTTATCCTGTATCGTAGAACTTCCAAGCACTCATGAAACATGTTCACGTAATCGAGAAATGTTTAATTTATTATTGATCAACTTTTCAACAATTAATGTTGGAAGTATTTAATATTCGTGAATGACTCATTTCTGCTGAATGAACAAGAATGAGAATAGTGAATGAACCAGAAATTATTAGAAAGTGTAGGAAGAGTGGGAATGTTGGTTTGTAAATATAATAATTATTGGCTATTCTCAACAAAATTATTTTCAATGAATGACTCATTTCCACTATATAAACGAAAATGAGAATAGTGAATGAACCAGAGATCATAAGAAAGTGTGAAAATGGAAGGAGTATTGGTGAGTAAATTCAATAATGACCAATTCTCAACAATATTATAATCAATGGATGACTCATTTCCACTAGATAAACGAAAATGAGAATAGTGAATGAACCAGAAAAACATCCAACAAAATTATTCGTGAATTACTGACACATTCCTACTAGATAAACGGAAACGGGAATAGTGAATGAACCAGAAATTATTGGAAAGTGTAGAAAGAGTGGTTTTGGTGAGTAAATTGTTGAGAAGGTCATTCGTGACCGTGACAATGGAGCACAGCGCATCCGCGTCCTTGACTTATCTAGGCGACCTTCAGTCCAAACCGCGTCAGAAAAACGCCTCCGCGTCAGAGGCTATAAGTTCACGGCTACAGTTTGAATTTTGGATGCATGCACCGCCCAACGGTATAAGTAGTAGTAACTTTACAGTTTACTGACTTTTATAAAAGCAGTCGAATAGAAAACGAGGCTCCAAGTCGGACTCCTTATTTTGGTAGTGGACGGCAAGCCTGTTTTCTTCTTTCTCTTTCTTCTTTCTCCTTCTTCTTCCATCTTAATTGAATAAATCTCAACAACTGAACGACCTTGGAGACCACTTTCACGCCGACTCTATTATCACTAAAAAGTATTCGAATCTCTTTGTACGCGATTCATTTTCTGCACTATATTTTATTCATTACTGAAGGCTCTTTCTCGACTTTCATTGGCTTGACTCAACAAACCATTCCTCTCATCGCCTTGTTCTTCTCTTTAATGTTACAACAACACGGAAATTATCCCATTTTCTTGTCTTCCGTTGAAAATATTTTCTAATTTTTAGTAAATTATAATTGTAATTTTTCGTTAATTTTCTAATGCTTTTTTGTTGTAATTTTATGACCACTAGGATCACTGTAGTCTCTGGTTAGTCCTGTTTCTTTGTTTATCCGCTTCAATTCTCTTCTTTTCTTCCCAGTACCTTTTCATTCTATCAGATCTTCCTTTTCTCAATTATTCATCTGAGCAAACCTGTTGCCTTATTTTAATTGTTTTTATTGATAAGATCCTCTTTCTGCCAGTGATGGTTTCCTTATAAATTGTTGTGTAATTTTTGACATCGTCAATAGTTGAATTTAGTTTCGATATGTATTTTTTTATATCCACAAGCCAAGGAATTGTGGCTCTGTCTGTTTTAGCACTCATGAATATTTTCCAATAAGTCTTCTTAACAATCGACTCACTGGGCTTCTAAGAATATGTCCAAAGAAAGAAATTCCCTTTTTGCGCAATGCGTCAGTTATTGGTTCTATTTCTTCATAAATATGTTCAGAATGAGTCTGAACTGCTTCTCAAAAAAATTTTTTTGGTTTATGCAGGTGTCTTTCAACTCTTCTTATAGTTTCTTCAATTTTAACTTTCCAATGTTTAGTAGAACATTACACCTTTTTCAACACTATCGACAGAATCTATTCTGGAGGAACTTTAAAGTTCGAGTTTATTTATACATTCTATGATACTATGAATAGGCCTACATGATGAGAAAAGGACCAACAGGCTTTTAAAGATCTGCTCCTTTTCCGAGCTCTGATAAACATTTTTCTTAGAAACATGGAACATGAATGGTTCTTATTCTATAGTAACCTTTTTCGAATAAATAGACTTGTCAGCTATCACCAAGATATGATAGCAATAACCTCAGATTTTGAAACTATTTTTTTTTTCAATTTGATGCGTTGAGAAGATGGTGAGATTGAGAATGGATGTGCACTCTACGAAGAATGAAAATTATTTGTTTACTTCCAATTTGTTTTTCTCTCGCTTTGTTTTCTAGGGCTACTTATGTAAACTAGAAATTGTATGTATTGTGTTCACCCTTTCAATGAAAAACAAGAAAAGTCATAAAGTTATTATATAAATATAAGGAAGCTTATTCTAAATATAGTACAATAGTTTAGAGGTTTCGCTGAAATTCAAATTGTTATTAGTTTTTAAGGCCGGCTGATGTTATTCTCGAGAGTTGTGTGTATATATTTAAAAATTATGTTTTCCAAACAGGTTCTTACCTTTGGGCTTTATTGTTTTGAAGGATATTTATATATTTTTGTTTTGTAAAATTGTATTGACAATAAAGAAGTTTCAAATCAATCAGTTCAAATTTCATTTTATCACAACACAACTAGTTTCAACTCTCCAAGATCCATTTACATGATTGTGTAGATGGGTTTACACTTTATTATGTTCTAATAATTTCACAAGCCCTGAAGGAAAGTGGGTATTTGAAATGACTTATTACTTTTTTAAGATTTATTTATAATATATCCCTTCTCCCTACTCCCAATACATCCCTACTAGAGTCCAACTTCCAATCTGGAGCAAAGAAAAACTCAGATCGCTGGCCCAGTTCAACAGTGCTACAACTCAAAAATTGCCATTTTTGTGATTTTTACATCATTCTCCTCAGCTTAACATCCTCTTTCCAGAGCTATACTCAACTAAGTCGAAAAATACTCCTATCAGATGTTAAAGTACATAATGTTGTCTTGAATTCTTCAATTTTTCCAATAATACCAGTGCTACATTACACCAACTAGAAATAATTCAGTGTGAATTCTGTAATATAGTATAAATTGTAATATTATCAAATGCTATACTACACTAACTCATAATAGTGTAGTTTCACCTCTGAACTACTCAGCTGTTATTACGAATTCCCCAAGCAATACAGCACTAACTCGAAATAGTTCTCTGTTGACTTGGAAATCAGGTTGGTAGTGGTAAAACATACAAACGTAGAAGATGATGAATTTTAATTGGAAACAAGGCCGTACCCAGGGGGTGGGTCACAGGGGTTGGAACCCCCCCCGAAATTTTCTCAAAAATAAAAATTTTCATATACATGGGAACTGAATTTCTCAAGTAGGCTATTATTTAATCATTTTCATAGGTAAATAAAGAAGAGTTCAAAGTTGAAAACAATTTCTAGTTAAAAGTACGTTACATACACAATTTTGTGGTGCATTAAACGATGCTAAGTCTATTTGTATTGTCTTTTGATTTTCCTATTCACCACAGACCACATAACGGTGGAAATTATATTAAAGTTATCTTTCACATACGTAGCTTATTTAAGGCTGATCGGTACACTTTTTTTGAATTGGATAATATTTTTCAATATAATTGCTAAGATCATCATAAGAGTGAGAAAAAGTGGCAACTGAAATTTTTAAGTGGTCTAATAAGCGAGTTGTGGGTTATTGAAGTGCTAAACTCCGTTTTCTTTCCAGATCATAAACGGTTTCGAATGTTCCATTGGAGTTTTTCTTCTAATACATTCAGTATATCATTGGCTTTGTTCTAATATGCGTTTTTCGCGATTTATGCCAAAATAAACAAGTTATCGAATTTACAAAAAATGTTACTTTTTACTTTCCTTGCCCTATTACCATAGGTAAGGAAAGTATTGCTTTCCGAAAAAAATTAAGGTACCCCAATTTCTAAATTTCTATACGTTTCAAGGTCCCCTGAGTGGTTTTTGGGTATTGGTGTGTGTGTGTGTGTGTGTGTGTGTGTGTGTGTGTGTGTGTGTATGAGTGTATGTGCGTCTGTGTACACGATATCTCATCTCCCAATTAACGGAATGACTTGAAATTTGGAACTTGAGGTCCTTACACTATAAGGATCCGACACGAACAATTTCGATCGAAAGCAATTCAAGATGGCGGCTGAAATGGCGAAAATGTCAAAAACAGGGGTTTTCGCGATTTTCTCGAAAATGGCTCCAACGATTTTGATCAAATTTATACCTAAAATAGTCATTGATAAGCTCTATCAACTACCACAAGTCCCATATCTGTAAAAATTTCAGGAGCTGCGCCCCATCTATGCAAAGTTTGATTTTAGATTCCCAATTATCAGGCTTCAGGTACAATTTGAACAAAAAATCTTAAGTGGAAAAAATTGAGCATAAAAATCTCTACAATTAAAGTTCAGTAATATTTTCAACTAAAATTGAAAATAAGCTCGATGTTCGAGAAAATAAGATTATTGAATTGCAAACTGTTGGCAACTGTTGATTCTATAAAATATCATTCACTATGAAGAGATAGCAGACCTCGTGTGTCTGCTGCGTTATTGACCTGTCACCAGCTGGCTTAGATCTTTAAATAGTAGACTTGAGTTGCGTGGGAACACTACCGTCAGGTGATCAATTTTCATAACGGCAAGGAAAGTTGTGTGAGTGCGCCACACCAGATTTTTCATTTATGAACGATATGGGGAATATTTTTTTTTAGTTTGGAAAGATAAATTTTTTGAATTTTTAAGAGAAGTTCTGTTAATATAGTCGAAACCGTTCATAATCTGGAAAGAAAACGGATTCAGCAACTCAACGACCCCTAACTCCCATAACTCGCTTATTAGACCACTTAAAAATTTCAGTTACCTCTTTTTCTCACTCTTATAATGATCTTAACAATTATATTGACAAAGATTATCCAATTTAAATGAAAAAAAAGTTTACCGAACAGCTTTAATGCCATGAGCACTTTTTTGAGTCAGCCAGAGAGAACAACAAACGGCTTTGTATGGAAATGGTCCAAGCGGCAAGCCCATCAAAGCTTCGTTTTGTCAATACAAACATAAAGGTCTGAAAAAGGGTTATTTTACAATTTTTAAAAGGTTTTATTGGGTCCTCCGGACCACAATGTATGTTAGGACCCCGCCTAGTATCACACCCCCCCCCCGAAATTTTTTTCTGGGTACGGCCTTGATTGGAAATATCACTTTTTTCATATTTAATGTTTTATCTTATTTCCTTGAATTAATAATATCAAAAATTAAATTATAATATACATTTTTGCCTTTTATTATGACATAATAAAACACATTGTGTTGATTTCATCAAAATTCTTTTCTTAAACTCTACAGGAAATTCCCTACCCCCCATTTTTAGGTAATTGCATTACCTCATCATTATTTTAATATTATTTACAAAATTATCATAGCTTCAACCCATTGATGGATAGATGATGAACTTACAATAATTGGAGTTTACTCATTTCTTTATAATACAGACTTTTACAATACAGTAATGGAAGATTTCATTGGACCTATACCATACTGAAGAAAATACTAGTAAATTTCAATTTTTGGAGTTGTATTTTACTGTATGGTAAATGTGAAAATGGCTTAAATACATAAATTACATCCATCAATGAGTTGAGAAATTAAGGGGAATAAAGCTTCAAGTAAGAAATATGCATGTCAAGTTGGAAAATTAACCAATTCTAAACAACACTAACTCAAAAAATGACAATTATCTCAACAAATAATAATTAAATCAATGTTGTAAGATTACCGAGTGGTAATTATGAACATTATACTTCTACTTGGAAGAAATCAACCCTCCAGAAGCAATACATAATTCACAGTAATAATTTGAAACATTAAATTGCCTTTTTCTCAAAACTTGGATTTTTGAGTTGTAGCACTGTTGAACTGGGCCAGCGAGATGATATTTGATCCAGATATCTTGAAAATATATTGGATAGAAAAAGAAGAAAACATAGTATAAAGAAAGAATTAAATGTAAAACACAGATTCAAATACATAAAAGGGATCGACGAGTCCTGAGATTCCAGTCTGATTTGATATTTACCTGAGATCCCTCAGTTCTCCACAAACTTCTTTTCCTGAATATGTGGCGAGTCTATTTTTGGAAGGAGCTATTCCACTCCTTCTGGAATAGCTGACAGTCTACATCTAGATTGAAATCTTACAGAAATAGTTAGGACGAAGTACCTCTCATCAACTTATCTCCACAACTTTCTTTCCCGCCTTGTCTTGCACACGATCTTAGTTCCCTTTTCTCCCACACACCATTCCTCTGTCAGCATCACTACTTTGTTGTCCCTACAAACTATAACGCCTTGGAAACCGGAACAAGAGCGCTGATAACAAAGGTGAACTGGGCAGCAGCTAACTCACACATTCTCAATTATTGTTACCTACACACTCACACATGCTCGATTGCCTACACACTCGGCCGCGCTTATACTCCACAGTTTACATATACTGAACATGCTCCTACAACAGAGAAAGCAAAAACTCCCACGAGGAATCGCACTCTCATCGATTAGATGACCACACATTCAACCGGAGATTCCAATATAGAACGCCAATACTGGGCCACTTTCCAGGGAAAACAAATAAAAGAGAGAGAGAGAGTGTGTGTGTGTGTGGTAGAAAATACCATGCATGTTGACATAGTCGCACGGAACTCATTATCCGTACATTAGCTTTCCGCGGTAAAAAATTACCGGAAGATTGTTAACTTCCGGACGCTCCTCGAAATTTATGTATAGATTTCATATCGCGCTTCAACTTTCATGAAAAAGTGAGTTATTCGATTGAATAAAATGTGGGATTTATAATAATTGAACAATGATTTCTCATGCGATAGAAGAAGTATATCACAAGAAAGTTGTTGTACTGAGAAGGAAATATTATTAACAAAGAAAAAATAAAAATAAAATTGTTTACAGCATTTTCGCTTAATAATTAGAAGAAAATTCTTGTGACTTCAGCCGACATCCAATGATTATTGACTATTCCTCATCACACTCTTGCGAAAGTCACATTTCTTGCCGAAATCTTAATCAGATTTCTCGCAAGAATCATGATTGATGGTTCACGAAACACTTAGACGTACTGACTTCTAAATTCCTTAGGGGTTTTTTTGACAGAGTAGACTACTTTGCACCAGAAAAAACGACGCTAGGCAATACATTGCTGTGAGTTTGAATTCTAATTAGACTTAAGGGAAGTCGGAAGGGCATATACCACTGAAGGGCCTATACCAACAATGTTAAATTGGCCAACTTCAATGTACCTTTTTGAGATTTCCGCTGGAGATAGACTCACATTTTTTTAATGAAAGAATGCATATTTATCTTCAATCTGTTGGGAGGAATTTACTCTAAGATCATTTATTTTCTGAATACATTTTTTTTTAGAAAAATTGCATTCGATTCCTGAAAAACCTAGATTTTCCATATAAATGTTCCTTTTTTGAGACTCTGTTGAAGATAGAGCTTTGAAATTTCGCAGACATATACAATAGGCATCACTCTGAAAAGTGATAGAGGCGATTTATCATATTTTCAATATTGACAGAGATAATGATAATAAATACATCGAAACAATTGGGAAAATACTTTTTTCTAAAAAAATGTATCCAGAGAAAAAATTATTTCAGAGTAAATTCCCTCCATCAGATTGAAGATAAAGATGCATTTTTTTATTGAAAAAAATTGTGAGTCTATCTCCAATGGAAATCTCAAAAAGGTACATTGAAGTTGGCAAGTTTAACATTTGTATAATAGGCCCTCCCGACTCCCCTTTAACATTATTGAAGATCCAGCAATAATTTGAAGAGTTGAATATTATTCCATTTTTACTGCAAGATTTCTTGAATGAATTCCAATATGAATTGGAGAGCAAAGATTTGTTTGAGAATTGAATGTCAATGAAATCTAGGCCTATCTTTTCTAGTGATATTTATTACATTCACTGTAACGGAAGACACCGTATATGATGCTGATATACTATGTCAACTACACAATGTCAAAAACTATATTATTTCGATAAGGATTGAATGAATTAGAGAATTTCCATTGTAAAAGCATATTATATATAATGAATATAGATATCCAAAACGCATACCGTTCTTGTTTTTGATACGGATATCGTATTTTCGTTATTGATATGACTGTGATGAAGTAGCTTATTATTATAAATTATATCCAAGTATAATAGGACAAACTAGATTTGTAAGCTTGAAAATTACAAAATCACTTCATTCATAATTATTTCAGAGTAGGCCTAATATAGTCTTTTCTTCCTGCTTCTCATTCGATTTAGGAATATAATTGAATAAATTCAAGCGATCGCAATCTACCCTCTATGTACACTATACAAAAGGTCAACACTGATATCAGAATGCATACCAAGATTCTTATACTCTTTGCAATTTATTAGTGCGCATGAGTTAAGGTGCAAACAAGCTGCGAACAATAATGTTCACTATCATTGGAAACGAAAAGACTCGAGTGTGAGTAGGATACTAGTACTTGGTGAAAAACATTTCAGAGTTCCTACTTTGAGGATACATTTATTGTAGTTGATTATATCTTCCGAGAACTGTTCAGATCCTAGAAGATTTTCCAATTTCATTATGCTGCGTTTACACAAAATTAATAACAAAATGTTAATAACTTAATCCTTGCAGATTCTATTAGATTTAACATAACTAATCTTACACATATGTGCTTGTCAAGCTCCGTTCAATCTGATAGAATCTATAAGGATTAAGTTATTAGCATTTTAACGATCAAGCAGTCAATTTTTTCTCGTGAGGAATCTAAAACTTTGGTGTAAACGCAGCTTTAGATTCCTCACGAGAAAAAATTGACTGCATGATCGTCACCCAATTCAATCATGACGATAAATGGAATTATGACTCTCACTTGATCTGAAGCGTCATGAATTATTGAATTTATCATAAGTGAAAATGTTTTATCGTTTTAAAATTCTCATAGAATTTCTGAACTTCGGAGTTTTCCATTCATAGTTTCGATTTTTGACTTCCATAACGAATATTTCGAATTAAAAGGAAGGAAATTCTCTGTGGGACACAAGCTGAATTTTTAACATTTGCAAAATCAAACATCTGAATTTTGAACCTTCTATTCATGCATTATGTGTTTCCCCAGAAACACTTTCATCTAGTTACTAACGGCGACTGTTCACTGAGACAATCCTACGGGCCAGACCACACTAAGCGTTTTTTCAGGCGTTTTTAGAGTCGGCAGTGCAGGAAGCTCTCCGTTTCGCTGCCTGGGTTGACGCTTAATATGGTCTGGCCCTTATTCACTCCAAAGCTAGCAAAGACTCCAGGAACCCTTAGTGAAAGCACAGAAAAAATAAGAAACTAAAACGAAGGAAAAATTACAAACAAAATAAAAAGATTTTTGTTCTTTCCTTTGTGGTAGGCCCTACTAGCCTTGACTACTTTTTATTCACTTGACCCAATGTACGGTATCATAAAAAATTGAGTATAATAAATTTATAATTTGGAGAAATACGATAAAAGTGAATGTATTTGTTGACAGCTCACCTGAAAACGCATGTCCAAGCCGCAGATCATCCACTGCTGAGGGATGAATCAATGAATCAGTGATGTATCAGCGATGAATCAATGAATCAGTGATGTATCAGCGATGATACAATGAATCAGTGAGGTAGATAAGAGGCGTCCAACTCTTCTCTCTATCAGCAGAAGAGGCGCCAACCGTCCAGCAGACGCTGACGAAGATCTACCAGGTAGACAGACTTCTGGGAGAGAAAGAGTGACCGTCTTTCTCTGAAGAGAACGTACTTCTGTTGGTGATTTGGGCTCGACCACAAAATCCACTCCTCAGAGCTCCCCACCTGTCTTGCTTCTTCGTAACTCTCTCCATTTGTGCTGTACCTTTGCTTGTGTGAGCTTTGTCTCCATGAGTTGGTTACCATATTCATGATCAATAACTCACTAAGTGCCGTTTGCACAGTATAAATTGCTCAACTCGATTAAGTTAATCGAGTTTAAGTTAGTATGAAAGTTTAAACTTTAATCGGTTTTCTCAGTGCTTTTACTGATCCAGTTTAAGTTAAACCAGTTTAGCGTTAAGTTGATAATAGAATGTCATCGTTTATAATATCAGGAAGGCTGATTTTTACAGGAAATTTGTTATTTGTTTACAAACCATTAGTAAATTGAAGTTTTGTAGCTATTATTTTCTTGTTCAAAATCCACAGAGCTGTAAGCTGTACGGTAATAAAAGTGAAAAGCGATCAATAAATTCTTTAAAAACTTATGTTTAGGCTATTTGGCACAAAAAAACAAATTTTAGATTGTAAGATAAAAAAATTATTTTGTTACGCTTGAATCTACTACACGGTCTTCCTCGTTTATTAGAAATCTCTCGAAAGTAGAATATTTCAGTTATGTGTTATTAAAAACGTGTTTTCTAATCAAATACCACTGAAGGCCTTGTCTTAATTCATATCAAGTGGTTTATTCAATCAAATACTAAATTGTTAGTTTCTTTACTCAAGCAAAATCGTTAAAAACTTTTCTATCATACCAGAAATTTAAATTATTCGATTTTTGCCCAATTTTTCTCAGTTTCTAAATTGTCAGTCATCTTTATCAATCGCAATAAAAACTTCTATCAATTCCTATAATATTATTTTCACATTTAAATAATGATTCACTATAACCTAAATAATTATTATTATCGTCTACAGAAGCAATAAAAACAAACGTCGAAAAATAATTTACTATCAGCTGTTTCCCCATCAAATCTTTACAGATGTCAAGTTAATACAAATTATTTGGTTTAAGCCTCCTGCTTTGGAGGTTTAAACTTTCCCAGAGTTTAACCTAATACAGAGTTAAAACTGATACTGTGCAAACGGAATTTTAGTATACACCAAAAAAATCCAGATTTGGTTTAAGCTTTAGCTTAAACTTACACTGTGCAAACGGCCCTAAGATGATTAATCATTGATAGAAAATCTTTGGACCAATTCAATTTCTTTACTCATAAAATCTACTATTTCTTGAATCTTCAAAACTCTCTCCATTTGTGCTGCACCTTTGTTTGCAAGAGCTTCGTCTTTACAAGTTGGTGACAATAATATATTCATGATCAGTAACATACTGATGATTAATACTGATAATCATTGTAATCATTGATTGAGAATTTTCCGACTGATTCAATTTATTTATTCATAAAACCTACCATTTCTTGCATCTTCAAAACTCTCTCTATTATTGTGCTGCACCTTTGCTTGTGTGAGCTTTGTCTCTACAAGATGGCAACCATATTCATGATCAATAACGTAATCAATTATCTATCAATAACATTGATACAAAATTACTAGGCTAGTAATTCGGTAATTCTCATAACATAGGCCTACTGGATCAATGGCCTACCATAGCTGGCTCAATAACATTACAGTAATCAATAACCAATTACCGAATTGCTGGTAATTTATTCTTTATCCTGGGTTAAAGAAAGAAGAGAAATTCTTTCAAGTGAGTTTATCAGAGATTGACAATGGTGTAACAACGGAAACCGGTCTTTCTAACTATAAATGAAATCTCTGGTTTTTGACAATCTCTTAGTCTTTTTATTCAATCTTTCGAGTTGAATTAGGTTACTATATCAGAATTTGCCCCCTAACCTACTGCTACAACGAACTTATGAAAGACAAATAATAACTTTTATGTAAACTAAAAATTTAATTAAAAAAATGTTACAAGTTATTTTTTCTGGTATCATCTATAAGTAGGTAGTGTGTTTTTTTTGGAAAATGTATTCAAAACTAATGAATTTGTGTGATTCAGAAAAGGTAGTATAACATTATTATGAGGCGTAGCATAGATGAAACAATATATAAATAAAACAGTATAGGCCTACGTTTCTCTGGCCGTGAGTAACCAGAAACATAGTGTTATTTAATAGAATTAGTAAGTTAATTGTAAACAGTACTGTTGGATACATAGATCGCGATTGCATGCTGATAAATTATGATGGAAGAATAGAATTCTCGTTTTGATAATGTTGTGACAATTACTACTTTGTTGAATATTAGTTTTGTAAAATCAATTGTATGAAATTGAACTTGATTTGAGAATGAATAACAATACTAGGTTATTTTTCACTGTATTCACTAGTGTAGAGTGTCCCTTTTCATTCCCCATCCAATATAATGTCTAGATATTTTAGTCATTACTTAGTTAACATTCAAATATTTTTCTATTTTTCAAGCCTGGTATACTACATAGCATTTCACTTTTCAATATTACAATATGGAGGGTAATGCGAGAAAGGAGAAATTATTTATTTATTTATTTACTTATTTATTTATTTATTCATTTACCGTATTTATTTTTTTATCTATCTATTTATTTTTATTATTCATTTATCTATCTATTATTTATTCATTTATAATTTTCACAAAGAAGCACTGATCGGAAGAGAGAATCTAAGGATACTCCTTGTACTATTCTTTCCCAAATTTAGATAACATTTTAACAAATTGAACGTGATATGATTTAAGAACAAAAATGCGAAGCTCATTGCTCTATTAATTGATAATAGTTTAAGTACGGTACTATTGGTGATATAAAAATAACAAAATATTCCCACTCAAAAGTGAATTTATTGTTTTTTTTTTAAACACTCATAACATATCAATTTTACTATTATCAACATAATTGAAGAAACTCAACAAAAATCATAAAAATAATATGATGATAAAAGAATAAATTAAAAATGATACAGACAATAATGACTCATGTGGGGTGAGAGACTGTTTTTAGAATAAGCCTATCTAAAAAGCACTTAAAATATAAAATGAATAAATATTGAAAATGAAAAACCAGCATAGAATCGACGTTACAGTAGGCTGCTTCGTGGTATTTAGGTCTACTGTTGATGGACTTTTAGACAAATTTCAGGCTACATAATAATGATAATACAATCCACTGTGAGTTCTATTAAGGCAACTTGCAGTACCCATATTCTGATTTCAAAGCATAGCCATTATAATCTTGTGTGGATATAAGTATTTTCATTTTACGAGTCTCATTATACAGTACTTATCGTATAACAATATTATAATTATTTTACAATAAAATGGAAATCTGGAGGAATTAAAACTAGCCTATTTTCTAATTTCAAGTACATAATCTGAAGTATGCTTATCCATTATTGTCCATTGTTTATATTATGTTACTGTCTAATACCCAATTAACAGTTCTTGTAGTAATTAAAATCGACGGATTGAAAATTGAATTTGAATAGATTTGGCATTTCTATTACCAGTAGATAATTGCACAGTAATTTTGCACAGTAATGCTGTACCTCATTGCACAGTAATGTTACTCCTCAAAATTTAGTGTCTCGAAATAAAAACTTTTCGATAGTATCAAATTGATAGTTATTAGGCTAGAATAGTTGTATTGCAAGAATAATTGGATGAAATTTTTAAAAACTATTAATAATAATATATTGGATGAAAAAAGAATAACTTTTTTGTAGTTCTGACACTGTGTTACTTGTAAATATTTGAAAAAACACTTACTTTTGTTGGAGTATTGAGGGATGCATTTCACTCCTGAAGAGGAGCTTCATCAGCCTCATGAGGTGAAATGCATTCCTCAATACTCCAACAAAAGTAAGTGTTTTTTCAAATATTTACAAGTAACACAGTGTCAGAACTACAAAAAAGTTATTCTTTTTTCATCCAATATATTAATATTAATAGTTTTTGTGATTACAGTATATGAAGAAGATAATTTCAAGAAGCTGATGAATTTTTATAACGTAGGCTACTGAGAATAAAAATGTCATCCAATTATTCTTTTTTTGAATTTGAAGTTGCTTTCCATGACGAAACACTATATAATAACTTTATTGTAGTTCTGACACCGTGTTACTTGTAAATATTAAAAAAAAACACACTTACTTTTGTTGGAGTATTGAGGAATGCATTTCACTCCTGAAGAGGAGCTTCATCAGCCTCTTCAGGAGTGAAATACATTCCTCAATAATCCAAGAAAAGTAAGTGTTTTTTTTTAAATATTTACAAGTAACACGGTGTCAGAACTACAATAAAGTTATTATATAGTGTTTCGTCATGGAAAGCAACTTCAAATTCAAAAAAAGAATAATTGGATGAAATTTTTATTCTCAGTACGTTATAAAAATTCATCAGCTTCTTGAAATTATCTTCTTCATATAATCACAAAAACTATGAATAATAAAATGATTTCCATCTGAAAAATAAAATTTAATACTGGATGAAAAACTACAAAAAGGTACCGGTAAAGACAAAGAACCTCTGTTTGAGATGTTGACTAGGGTAACAGAAAAATATTATAAATTATATGTGTAATTAAATCTAATGAGAAATTTATTGCAGAAAAATAAAGAAAACAATTACTAGGTACCTACTTATTTTGCAAAGAAAATACGTTAATGGGTACGGTTCAGTATTCCGCCTATATCTAATATTCAATTCTAAAATTGGGTCCAGTTATGCTACAGAACAATAATGGATTGAATCACACTAAATCTAAAAATGATGACGGTTCAAAGTACGAGATTCAGTAGAAAATACTCTTCAATCCTGAATTGATCAAACCAAGAATTCCTCCAGAGCTGGAAGCCTCCTGAACTTGCTTCTTGGTAGGCGCAGTGTCTTTCAGAGTTCCCCACTCTCTCTTGTCGTCATCAGTCGCCTTCTCGAAACTAATTCTCAAAACATCGGCTCCCTCTCCTCCTTTTTTCAGCAATACTTCCTTGCTAGTACTGCATGACAACACCTCCAATCTGCGTATGGCTGCTGAAAGATGGTACGATCCGTACTGTGAGACTTCCTTATGCGAGTTGAACACCATCATCTTGCACGATTTGAAATGGTTTTCATTTGACAGATTTTCGTCTGTCAGCAAATCGTCCAAATCAATGCATTCCTTCAGATCGGGAAATCCATGCAATGGGAAACACTGCCTAGCAGGAGCTGGAAATTCTGGAAAATTTAAAGAAAATGTCTTGAGTAATCTTATTTTTCAGTGATTATTCCGTTACAAAATCGAGAAAAAAATCGCAGATACCAATGTAATGTTGAGTGAACTTTTGTGGAGTAATTTCTTATAGCAGCAGTAGATAGGCCTACAGTATTTCATGAAATCACTTGTATGGGCTACTAGTTGTTTTAAAATGTTTCAAAGTTCAAATCTTTCAAATGAAAGGGTACTTCATGTTTTTATATTGTTTTGATTAATTTTAGTATTTCATGGATTTTCTCTATATGGAAATTCAATTCGAAGAACTCAAAGCGAGAACAGACTCGTTGCATACTTGTTAGTATTTTTTTCAAAAGAATTTTGATAACTGTCAAAATATTGGAGTTATATCCAATAAACGATCATTTTTATGATCATGATTATAATTCATAGAGTGGAAAAAGCTCAAGTAATTTTTAATATTTTATGACAGTCACTACATTATAGAAAGTTCATTTTAATAATTATTAAACATTTTTTTGAATGATGATGATATTGTGGAATTCCTCCATAATAATTGATAAAACACATTTTCAATTTTGTCACATCCACATTTATTATAATTTGTACACTGGACCGCAGTTCTGTATTGAAGCTAACGCACATCTAAAGAAACATGAAGATGTAGTATTGCTTTCAACATGACACTGTGAGATGTGTAGGCCTACGGTACAAAATCTGATGAATGTGGATGTAAAAAAATGAAATTGTGTTTTTTTTTTGCATTATCAATCATAGAATACAGTGACAAATTATGAAAATAAAACTATATATCTGTTAGAGCCAGCTCGAACAGGATAAAATGCATGAAAGGCAATAAATAATCGTATATACTGTAAAGTACGGTACTGAAAATAAATTCCATTATAGCTTGAGAAAAATATTTGAAAAAATGTTTCATATTGGAATTGGAGTTTATTTTGTCAATAAAACAATTTCAGAATCACAAAGAAATAGTGAACATTAGTATAAAATCCATTCAAGAAACCTCCACATATAGATATAAAATTAAATAAGAAATATTCTAGTGATGTAATCAAAACAAATAGGCCTAGGCTATGATGTAGTTTTCCTTAATCGTTATTTTTACACAAAAATTCATGTTCATGTCCATGCTCTTGATGTTCTTGACATATCCATAAGTTTTAGTCATGTTCTTGACATCCAAGAATAATATAATTCACAAAAAATCTTCTCCATCATCAACAAGAGGTTTTTTCAAAATTTTATTTTTGGCTTTCTGTTGTTGTTTATTGTTCCACAATAAACAAATGTCACATATCGTTCAATCATTCTGATTATGTACATAAACATTACTATTACATCGATTATATAGCTATACTACATTTTTCTAAAAGAGAAAATAATCCCATGCCCATTTGCCCACTCATGAGAAGAAGATACATCAACTTGTGTACCTAGCCTATTACATTGAAAATAAAGAATAAATGTTTGATTTATCAACAGATATAGCTGTAGCCTAGATATGAACTACAAAATTTTGTTTTTCTATCTCCCATGAATGGTAGCCCTATAGCCTAATTATTTTTGGATAACTTTTGAAACTGATGAAACATCCAATAAAGGGAGCAGATTACTTATTCTCGTTTGAAACAAATTAAACATACAAAGTCTTGATTCGCAAACTATCAGAACATAATAGAATAATCTCTCCGGATACATTATTAGTCAGTTGTCACTGTTATATTTTTCATTATTATCATCAAACTGTATAATTCATTTGAAATCAGGACTCAACAACACTCAACATGAGAGAATAAAATTGATGAATAAGGTCTCACAAAATGTCAAATCATCCAA
This sequence comes from Nilaparvata lugens, assembly GCF_014356525.2. NCBI lineage: Eukaryota > Metazoa > Arthropoda > Insecta > Hemiptera > Delphacidae > Nilaparvata > Nilaparvata lugens. The sequence continues at coordinate 81,876,319 of NC_052505.1, read as the reverse complement.
TAAAATAAGAATTGGATGAAACAATTTAATCATAATAGAGTTTAAGAAAATTGATTGGAAATGTATGTATCTGGACTTCAGACAGACAGACAGACAGACAGACAGACAGACAAAAGTTTCTTTATTTAAAAAAAAAATCATTTAACAAAATAAAACATGCTGTGCTCATTCATTGTCATACAAAAAATAACTTAATAACAATTGTGTTACAACATCATCCTAGAACCCAAATTACCGTATTTAAGTAGAAATAAGTTTTATGTAAAGTGTCTAATATAAAATGAAAGTTTATTGATTTAAATTTCAAATTTAAGTTTATAAATCTTAATGTGGCTTAGGCTTTATGGAAAACGATGAGAAACACAATTATATTTAATGAAATGAACACAATGAATAATATGAAAATGGTCTGCATGGTTAGAAGCCTGTGCGCAGACCAGAGTTACTAAAACATGTTTTTTTAGGGAGAGAATATAGTATCAAAAAAATTGAGAATTAGAAATTTTTTATATATAATCTTTTCCTCCCATCGTTCCTAAATAAGTTAACTTTAATAAAATAATGAAACTGCAGATAATAGGTTCCCTTCAGCACAAAAAATCATCAGTGTTAGTTTTGATGGTGACTATTGTAATTAGTTGAAATAATATTTTCTGATTTATCTATTCCTAATTGTAGTAAGAAAATCTTTAATTTTAATTTAAAATCTGTTCTGGATATGTTATTGAATAATATTTGTTGTGGAAAATAGGACGTTAAGTTTCGATATAGAACATGACAAATGTAAAAGGAATTGGTTTCAGAGAAAGCTTTCTGCAGGGCGATAGCCGCAATACCAATGTTAGTAGCATATCTTGTATTGTGAATATGTGTCACGGTCCTGAGGATGTGCATATTTGAGTATAAATGTATTATAGAATTTTTTATAAAAAGTTGTCTTATTGTCAATACTAAGCTTCCACTGAAAAGAGTGTTGGTTGGGTAAAGAGGGCTCTTTTTTAACCCTGCCTTCAGAATGGCCTTCTGGACAATGAAGAGAGGTTGCAGAGCTGTTTTCAATGCGCCCCCCCATGCTACTATACCAAACACTAGAAGGGATTGAACATATGCAAAGTAGGCCATTTTGATTTCTCTCCTATCCAGAATTTCACTCATCACTCTAAAGGCATATATGTATTTTCTGAGTTTTTTCTTCATGAAGTCAATATGAGCGGTCCATCTGATTCTATTATAAAAAATAACACCCAAGTATTTATATGAAGTAAATATCTTGTCATAGGATCAATTCTGATCAAAATAAAATTATAATCATTTTCTCTTTGATTTTCAACCATCACTGCAAATAGGTCCTTCTACGATATTGATTATTTGATTCTTTATTGATGCTTCATCACAAAAATTACAAATGTATTACCAGGTCAGATATTTATGGAGTGATACAACTCTTAAGAAAGTTACCGGTAATGCAAAGCCCTTAGTCATTATATATCAATTAGGCTGACTTGAAAGAAGATTTATTAACTATAATTGATAGGAGAGCACCTGACCTTGGCAGTTGATGAAGGCTGATTTATATTGAATTTGATACTGATTATAACGTAAAGTATATTGTTTTGCAATACTGTTTATATTATAAGCAGTATTAAATTCAATATAAATCAGCCTACATCAACTTGTGACTCTAGTTCTAGGATATTCAAGGAATAACAACAATGATATAATAATTTTACCTGTGAAATTGAGAGAAATAACTTCTGCATTATCAACGGTGAGTGATACATTGTAGAGATATTCATTCTCACCCCCTTGGATCAAACGCCTCATACTTTTGACAAGAAGAGCACCTGGAAATTTATGAATCAAATAATTCATGTTCTAGCTGAAAATGAAAATATATATGTTGGTAAAGAGTTCTAATAGCAAGATACGGAGAGCAGCTCCATATGTTACTGTAGTCAACTTGAAGACTGAAGCAGATCGAGTAGGATCAGTACGCCTTAAAATCAACTGATAGCACTGATCATCAGGATGAACTTTGATCTGCCTGTACATTTGGCGTACATCACAAGAGAAAACAACTTATGCAGTTGGAAGATAAGCAACAAATCACAAATGTTGGTCTGAATTTTCCTTCCAGTGAGCATAATCTGGTTTAAGGTAATACCAGTTGTGGTTTTGGCACTGGCATCAAATAATTTTTGGTAAACCTTATATTGAATGTTAGGCCTACGGTAACTGGATCAGGCGCGGATACAGCGACCGATTGGTGTTTAAAAAATGTTGAGAGTGCAGAAATAAGTATCATGACCTTGGAATCTGAATAAACAATTCTAGAAAATGACACTGAAAGTGGGGAGGCATCTATAGGTTATCGAATTGGATTACGGTCATTGTTATTAATTATGGGTCAATGTGAGGAATCAAAATGATGGACAGGATATGAATTAATTTTTATAGGTATTATTGACTTGAATAATCTCAAGAAGACCCGGCTTTTCGCAGAAATTTTCCTTGGATAAACATACTTTCAAAAGATTCTTTTGATCGAAAGTCGACATTTTAGATCACATTTTGAGAGAGTTTTGGAATGAGAGTTGTTAAAAAACTCTGTAAGTGTACTAAAAATCACTATCCCATAAATAAGTTATGATACCATTCAAGGTATACCTAGAATACAGGTATAGGTACATTGATACCATTAGTCTATAATTATTTATAATTTTCAGAATATAAAAAAACGAGCCTCAAAGAGCTTCAGACTAATATTATTTTTATTTTTCCTCATTATCACAATAATTGATTAAATAACTAATTTAATATAATCAGTTGGTCTGGATAAGCCCCAAGTGTAGAAAAAATAAACCTCATTAATTTGAGATGAGATTATTATTTGTTACACTCATTATTATAGTCTTTGCAAATGTTATCACAATTCTAGTCTATTCTAATCATTTTCATTTTGTATGATATAATATTAGGTTGGATGACCTTTTAATTATCTCATAACTTACCTGTATGTTTCTGATTGTCATCCAATGTGACTTTTCCAGAGCAAGTTAGAGCGTATTGATCATTGGCGGATCCCAAGTAGGTCAGCTCACATGTCATTCCCTCGAAGTCAGTTTTCAGATAAATGGCACCTAAAAAGTCATATCAATCAATTTAGGATGCAATGATTTACATTTCATATGAATGGAATCAATTAGACGTACTACTTATCAATAGTGTACTAATGTAGATTGATACATAATCTAGAATAGATCTAGTATTATAGATAAGTTTATGTAGAAATTGGAAATTGTCAATAATAGTGTACGGCATGAATGAAAAGAGTCAGTGTTTACAGTTAAAGAAATAGGTGGGCTATTACACAAAACAAAACTGTCTATCTACTACATTTTAATTTATTCATTCTTTATTGCTGTCTTATATTCATTCATAAGTTGAAAATAGTCATTAAAAAAAACAAAAACAAAAGAATAAAAAAGATATCTATTGATTTATAATTCATAAAGAACATCAGGAAAAGAGAATAAGGTTTGAAATGGTGATTATCAAATAAATTTATTATAATGGTAAATAGTCTTATCAAATAATATTATTATTATTATCACAGATTACAATTGAATCTATACTGAAATAAGAATTGAAGCTTGAATATTTGAGGAATATAATTCTGATTTTGTATCTTTCCAAAATAAAAAATTAATCAAATTTGCTTATTAGAAAAAATCAAAATTAATTCTTCTGGTACAATGCAATCCATCAAAGTTGCTGATGCAAGAAAGGTGATGAGTTATATAATCAAAAATATGGAATGAATAGTGAGAATATATTCAATCAAAAATCTTAAACTAGAGATTAGAGATGACATATTTGTTCATTCAAGCAAACAAATACTATTGAATAAAGCAAACAAATTCAGAAAAGAAAAAACAGACTATTGCCCAAAACGTCTTCTATTTCTTAACTTTGTCTTAAAAATAGTGAAAATATTATTTAACTTCCTGGTAGCCTATTATTTGGGGTCATAATATGGTTTTCAATCAATATTATTGAGGTATTCATCAATGTACCTAGTTATTTATTCTATTTACATTTTATAATACACAAATCAAATATATGATCAGAAAAGGCCCAGCCCAAAACTGTTCCCTCTCCGAATTTTGATAGAAGTAGGCTATGTCTAAAACGTAGGTTATTCATCACTAACACTGCTTACTATTGAATCACTTTCTGTTATTGAATATAAAGACTATAGTGAGGTTCACGTTATAATGGCAGTGTTTGATTAGCAATGGTATTGCTATCCTTGTCTTTCATTCAACAAAGCGAATAGCGCTATCTCTCTCTCGCTTTGCTCTGTTGCCAGATCGGCTTTCAACAATATAGAATTAATATTTAATTAACACGATGATTCATCTTAATTATGAAAATTCATTATGAAAGTATTGAAAAATAAAATTTCTTGCTTAATAAAATAAAATTGATCAATTCAAACGAAAATGATTAGTTAATATTACATCAATAAACCTGCATCAGCTACCGTCTATAAAAGGCATTGACGACAAGACAGAGGTTCAGCAACGTTTTCTCCTATCTTTTTTCACTGACATTATTGGACCACACTATAGAAGTCAAATTTTTTTAATGAAAAAAAAAAATAGTTATAAGCCTATTATTTATAACTTATCACATTACTTAGAAATAATTGGAAATACAAATTTTGCATTACCTCCGTATGGTGGATGCTGATTCTGGCTATCAACTGTCGCAATTGTGGCTGCTACCTGTTTTTTTGGTTTATTGCTCTCCGAAGCACTAGAATTGACAAATACCCTGGCAATGGCCATCACAAAGCTACCAGTCGTTTTGATAATGTCATTCTCAGTACTGTCACAAGAGATTGCTGATGATTTGCCGATGACATCGCTGAGGGGTGGTATCCCTTCCCACTGAGTGTGACTCTTCGAGCTGACTGTTAACAGGGCACACGATTTGAAAATACTCTCATCGACGAATCCGCTATTCATACTCAAAATTGAGAGATCGACGCACATCTCGAAGCCAGGAAATGCACCAATGTCAAAACATTTGGTGCCCGGAAGTAACAAACCTGTTGAAAAATTAAAGATTTATTATAGAATAGCTTATAGAATAGAATAGATGTTTATTTCATCAAGTCAATTTTTAAATAGCCTACAATAGTTACACTTTTTATAAATTAAATTACAATAGAACAATAATTACAATATTTTTATTATGCCAATACTATGATGGAAGTCTCTATAAACAGTAAATCACAAAAAATTGTTACTTCATAGCACGTTCGTTGACTATACTACAATATTTCAACAAAACTTTCAAAATAAGCAAAATGCTAACATTAAGAATCAATCATCATAGTTTTAAAAATAAATTAATCATTTCAGACACAATACCGTACTATTATTTTTTCAATAGGTTTCTTTTGTTATTCATGTTTAGTAATATGTCAATTATAAGTAATTTTTAGTAATATTCTATTTTTTGTTTTTGTTCTTAGAATAAAATTATAATTATATTTCTTTTTAGTTTTATGAAATAGCACAACTCGCATCCGCGCTCAGATTCTTTGATTGCGGATGCTAATCTTTCCATAAAATGTAATTTATTTTTATGTTTGTTAACTGTTTTTGTATGGAATAAAAAATTTGATTTGACTATCACTAGCCACTGTATCAAATTACAAGAAAAAAAAACAAGAAATATAGATGAAATAAAATACTGACTTGCAAAGTGATTGAAAGATCACTCGAGGGCAAGCAGGAGTCAGATATTAAGTTAATTTTGAGAAATATTATTATGAATGATTATTAAATTTTTGAAATCATCATTAATTCTGAGTGACCTCTTAATGTGTTTTAATGATCAATTATGATGTTTTTTCAACAAAATGAATTATGATGTTCTTCTATTAACCTATAATATTCAAATTTATATTTAATTTTATTGGTTGATCAGTTGCTCACAATAAAGATAATTCCAGTTCCAAAATATGATTGTTATGAATGGTACCTCTCTCAACAGCCGTGTATTATCTTATAACAACAGTGTATAGACATGGACTTTTAGCTAATAGACAGGTGAACTATTCAGGAAAATTTAAAGGAGTAAGATTTCAACAACTGGAAAGTGAACTATGATGTTCTACTGAAACGTATAACATTCAAATTCATATATTATATTATTGTAGTTGATTGGTTGATCAGTTGATTACAATAAAGATAATATCAATAAATTCTAAATATGACTGTTATAAATGGTACCTCATTCAACAGCTTTATATTATCTTATCACACAGTGCAAAGAAATGGACTTTCAGCTAAAAATTAGGTAAACTATCCAGGAAAATTTGAAGGAGTAAGAGATCAACACCTCAGCCAGTGACCTAGGCCTATAAAATGTGTATGTTAAAGTTATTGTATATTGGAGGCATACAGTGTTTCTTTTTTAGAAAGTGAATCATTTTCGAGAGGAGCAATAGACCCATCACTAAACGAAATCATTCCGGTTATATGATTACGTTTATGCACAAAGAATGATAATGTATTCTCTATTTTTTTGAAAAGTACTCACTTTTATCTATAGGACTACTAGAGTTATTAGAACTCGATAAAAGTTACCAAGTTTGTTTTATTTTACTCGATCAATCACATGTACTATCGTCATATATATTTTCTTTTTACAGAATTTTCACTTATATTTTACTCGATTAGTTCAAACTAATCAGAGTCAATAAAAAAGGTACCTACTTGATTGAGTTTCTATCTGAAAATGTGAATTCTATGAGGTTTTCTTGTATATGATTGAATGATTTCCAACAACACAAGTGTCAGATCCAATGTCAGATCCTGTTGTTCATACTATATATTTTGGAACTTTTTGAACGAGAGATATATACACTGAATGTTTATCTTGGTGGGTCGAACTGTACAAATTTTACCGTCTTTTCGGCCGTTTCATTTCAAGTGATAAGATAAGACAGTTCTGTATTGGAATGTACTTTTGAACCGTTAATTGGTATGATCAGCTGTGCGGACTTTTGATTTTCTGGCGGGAAACTCGTTACCATAGCAATAAGAGTATTGTTGGAAATCTGTAGCTTTTCATTACTTGTGTTATCTGTTGTCTTTGTCTCTGACAACGCTGATTACTCACTCTCATTGAAATGGAAAGTATTAATCTTTTTCAAACTTCAAAGGGTAAACCTGGAATTATATATAAAGGACATAAATACAGAAAATCTTTCAGCTCTACTGTTAGCAATCGTATCACGTGGCGGTGCCTTGATAAGGAGTGCGCGGCTTCCTTAAAGACTAATATAACGTGTGATAGCATTGTGACTTAGCTGGTACACACACGTGTGATAATATTTTAACGCATTCTTCACCCGAATTTTCGTCACCGTCCCTTGTTACTGATGGCTTGGCTACCCAAGTGGAGAAACAAAATATTGACTTTAATCAATCATTATTGGTATCCGATAATAATTCGAACCTTCTATCTGGTCCATTGAATGATGAACTTTCTCAGTTGAGAAGTGAAAATGAACTGTTGAAATCTCGTCTTGAGGAGTTAGAGATTCAGCGTAATGCGGCCTTGGACAGATCAATCAATCTAGACATTCAATTGATGCAGCGCCTGGATGCTGCTAGAGATGCAACAACACAGACTGTTAAAATTGGAGACAGTACGCCTACTGGAACTCTAATTGACCGATTACATACATTCATAAATGATGAATTACTCACGGACAATGACATAAATGTATATTGTAGGAAAATGTTTTCTAGCTGTAAGGATTTAATTGTTGTTGACACGGTTGTAGTATCACTTATTGTCAATGATAATGATTATGATCACTCTTTTTTAAGTTCAAATTCGTGTGTAAACAGAAATATTGCATTCATTCTGAATGACAGTCGCACCAATAATTGTATGGATGGATGGACTTGCTCTCACTGGAGCCTAGTTGTCTTTGATCATATTGACAAAACGTTTTATAATTTTGACTCATTGCGACAGTATAATAACAATCTTTAAATATCTTAATAGAGAGGCTAAAACCAACATTCAATTCAGATAGAGTGGTTCATATTGATTGTTTGCAGCAGCAAAATTCTTTCGACTGTGGCATCTTTGCACTTTTTCATCTTGAAAGTTACATTAAAATTAGAAATAAAAATAATTGTCCGGTATTTATAAAAATTTTAAATTAAGGAAATTTGACGCTAAGAAACAAAGATTGCATGTACTGAACACTATTGTCAATTATTTGAAGCATCAGACTGATGAATTTGAAGCTACAACTGGTGATTTTCCACAACCGATTATTTCAATGAATAATGTTAATCTTGAGAGAGAATCTCTTTTGCCCAAGTCAAAAGCTTCTGATCCTATAAGAAAAATTAAACTTTTCATGGATAGTCAGGGTCGTAATGTCGTTGATAAATTATGAATGACAAAAATGAAAAATGTCAAGTAATAGGTACACTTAAGCCGGGAGCTGTTTTTCAAGATGTGACCAGTGAGAGCGGTGGTGACTGTTCTGATTTAGGTCCGCTGGATGCCGCTGTATTTATTGCTGGAACTAACGATATAGCCAGAAATGAGGCCAAGAATTTAATATCAGTTTTACGCAGGAGACTGTCAGATTTGAGACATACTAGAGTTCTCGTATTCGATGTTCCTCACAGGTATGACCTCCCTGATTGGTCGTGCGTTAATAAATTGGTTGAATGGGCAAATATTCAGATACGAAAAACGTGTAAACGCTTTGAAAATGTCACTCTTTTGGAACTGGGTAAGCTGGGGAGACGCTTTCATACAAATCATGGGCTTCACTTGAACAACATGGGTAAGCGCTACATTGCTGATCAGATTTTGAGGGAACTTAATACAGATACATCTATTCAAATTGATAAACCTATTCCTTTAAAAAACTAGACCACTTGGCCGGTATTGATACTAATCAATATCGGTTGAATTTTGTCAATATGATGCCTTATCTGCTCAAACAAATAAGTCAGCGCCTCTGAAAATAAAATTTATACACCAGAACATTAGATCTTTAAATAACAAAATAGATAGACTAGAAATATTCCTTGACTTGGAACGACCGGATTTCCTAATTCTAACTGAACACGGTTTAAAAAACACGGAGCTAACTTGTTTGAATGTACAAAATATGCGTCTAATTGATTATTATTGTAGAGTTAATAAGAGTATGGGTGGCGTTGCTATATACCACAGTACGTGCGGTAATCAACAGCCCCGTAACATAGTTAAAATGAACGTAAATGATTTTTGTATAGAGGGATGCATTGAATTAGCTTGTTCCAAGTTCAATATAAATAAGGATGTATACGTACTTCTAGGTATTTATCGGCCTCCAAATGGTGACATAAACTTATTTTTCAACAATCTGATTGATGTCCTTGAGAAATTGTCGGCGAATATGGGAATCAAATTAATCTGTGCAGGTGATTTCAATATTGACTTCTTGATGGATTCTTGCCAACGTAGAGCTTTTTTGAATGTACTGGATCAGTTTAGTTTAAGGTACAATATTGAAGTTCCCACTAGAGTATCAGAGCTTAGTAAAACGGCCATTGATAATATAATTACTAGTTCCTCATTGACTAATATTAATGTAGACGTAATACACTCATGGCTATCGGACCACACTGCTCAGTCTATTGTGTTGAATTTTACGAATTGTACTCCCATTGCAAAAAATATTTCCTATGTTACATTCCGTAATTGCAGTGTCAATAATATGGTTGGCTTTGAGGCGGCTTTGTCAGTTGTAGATTGGAGTGCTGTTGCCTCCGAAAATGTAACAAACAACAAATATGAGTTGTTCCATCAAACCTTTCTTCACTATTATAACATTCATTGTCCTATTGTGACCAAGCCCTCACCTACGACGAAAAGGAAGAAACGTAGCGGTGGTAACTGGATGACTGAAGAAATTAAACAAATTAGAACTGTGCTTGAATTTGCAACAGGGAAGGCAAACGCAATACCAAATTTAGATACATCTCTTATTAACAGTGTAAAAAATCATTATGACCAGCTAGTAACCAGAGCAAAAAAAGAATTTTATGGTAATTTAATTAAAAATTCAACAAATAGATCTAAAACCAGTTGGAAGCTAATAAATCAATTTAGAGGTAAAGGGTTTGAACGAAAAATTGACTTACTAGGACTTGATATTGAGGATGAACATGTTACTGACAAAAGACGTATTGCAGACGAATTTAACAATTTTTTTGCTAGTGTTGCTCAAAGATTAAGTAAAGATTTAAATAAAACACAACTGACTTCTAATAATACTCCTATAAGCAACCAGAATGTTCCAGTTCCGCCATCTGAGCACTTCTACCTAATACCATCTAACGAAGATGAGATCTTACAAACCATCGATAGATTTAAGCCAAAAAATAGCACTGGTCATGATGATGTCTCCTTAAGGGTGTTAAAGCAGTGTAAAAGAGCCATTGCCCAGCCAATATCTTGCATCGTCAACTCAATGCTCGAATCTGGTGAATTTCCGGCCATTTTAAAAATAGCTAAAGTTATTCCACTTTTCAAAGAAGGTATAGCAAACATGACATAAATAATTTCAGACCCATTTCAATTTTAACAGCTTTTTCAAAGATTTTTGAAACCATCATTCTCACTAGACTGGTAGCCTACCTTGTTAAGCATAATCTGATTTAACCCAATCAACATGGTTTTGTAAAACAGAAATCAACTACTTCAGCCCTTATAGAGATTTTTGAAGGACTGATAACAAACATTGAAGATGGTAAATATACGGCTGGTGTAATGCTAGATCTATCTAAGGCTTTCGATTGCGTGGACCACAGCCTGTTGTTAGATAAATTAAATGGCCTTGGTATAAATGGTAGAGCAAATGATCTCATAAAGTCATATCTGTCTGATCGATATCAGTATGTTTCAATTCAAGGCGATCAGGAACAAACCGCTTCAAAACTTGTTAAAGTATCCTCAGGAGTACCGCAGGGTTCTATTTTGGGACCTCTTCTTTTTATACTATATATAAATGATATTCTTCTCTTGTACCTCAAAATAAGTTGACGCTGTACGCTGACGATACATCTTTGATATTTGCGGACAGAAACTTGGAAGACCTAGAATTGATTGTAATCTGGTGTGTAATAGAGTTGTTCAGTATTTTAATTCGCTCTCCCTGACAGTAAATTCAAAAAAAAGTAGTCTAATAAATTTTAGTCTGAGACACAGTGCGATTGAGCCACATTTGTTTATAGGAATGATTGTATACGAAATACAGATTCTGTGAAATTACTTGGCCTAGAGCTAGATTTAAAGTTTGTGTGGGATGAGCATGTAAATGTAATAGTTAATAGAGTGAGTAGAGATCTTTTTGTGATAAGAAATATGGTAAAATTTGTACCATTATCTGTTTCAAAGATGGTTTACTTTGCATTGTTTCACTCCCATGTTGCTTATGGGATAGAGTTATGGGGAAGCACTGCAGATTTGCACTTCCAAAAAATATTTAAATTGCAAAAAAGAGCTATTCGCTATTTGGCTGGACTCAAATTTAATGAGTCATGTAGAGAGGCTTTCGTCTATTTGAACATTCTAACTCTACCCTCAATTTATATTTTCAAATTATTAGTCTTCACTCACGACCATATCTCAGATCTGGCCACAAACGCTGACATCCACAATCATAATACTAGAGGCAGAAATAAATTAGCTTTAAGACAGCACAGGCTTCAACTGTATGAGAAAATGCCTTCTTACATTGGTTCAAAGCTTTACAATAATTTACCAATTGAGCTGCAGTCCCTAACAAACAAGAATATATTCAAAAAGAAATTATACAGCTTTCTTGTTGCAAAAGCTTATTATAGTTTCAATGATTATTTCTGTAATACATGATTGAAGCATCTAGTAATAATAAATTTCTATGTCCTGCACTACTTTTAAAAACTACTTTTTGTATCTGACGTCTTTGTACTGGTGCTTATTTTATGTCCATTGATGTGAGTATATTTTCAACAATTCCTCAAGGAATGACCTGTGACTAGACGATATTCAAATGTATATTGTATTATATGCTGTGTTGAATAAAGAGATTATCTTATCTTATCTAAGTTAAGTTAGCTAGGTACCTACATATCTGAGAAAATCACTTGCTCCTATTTGTAGCTTGCATGAGTGAGGAATTAATAAAAAAACTTTTTCAAAATTTTGAATTTACTCGTATGTAGTTTACTCCACACCCACATTTTCCATACCTTTAGTATCTGTGTAACCAATGGTATCATCATCCACTTTGATCTTCATTCCAAAAGTAATATCTGCATCGTTTTTCTCAGATAATTTCTTTGCTTCGAGAATTATACATCCTGTAAAACAGTAAAATAATTATTCGACTGCAATAACATCTATCATCGGTGATTGACGGGGAATATCCTTTTATTAATAATAATGTGGTAAAGAAAAATCCTTTAAATCAATTATTTTAGAAGCAGTGCTCCTATAGCCTATACAAATAATAAAAATGATGCACTCTGACGTATAAATCTGATAATAAGAAGCATACTCATTCCACTATTTTACTGAATATAGTCTCCAAGGATTTGAATCATACAGATATAAAAATAGAGTAGGCTATAGGCCTATTGTGGAGGTATAAAATTCGACAACCAGGAATAAAATATGGGGCACCTGCCAAAGATCTAGTTGTCACAGTGAGTCATTAATTCATTTATTGTGAAAAATCTGACTGCTAGTCGTTTTTTTAATAGCAAAAAGTTATATAAAATTTGAATCACAAAGATTTAAAATTAGAATGAAGATACAGATTGAGACAAATAAAGATTGGCGGCCACGGATCTGCCGAAAGATCTCGTTGTCACAGTGAGTGATTCATTCATTTAATGTAAAAAAACTGACAGCTAGTTGTCTTTTTAATAGCAAAAAGTGGTGTAAAATTTGATGTTATCCACTTATTCATAAGTTAATTCATATCTTAATTATAATTCAAATTATATCTCAAATAAATATAACAAAGTTTGATACCGTAATTTTATAAATTGGTTGATGTAATCCTTTATTGACATTGGATCAAAGGAAATCAAAAAAGAAAAAAATATAAATTATGAATATTGGGAAAGGGAAAAATCCAATAAGCTTATCCAATCAGCATAATTCAATTTTCTTCAGTTCTAAAGTCAATTTTGATAGGTACCTTAAAAAACAGGAAATATTTCCTCATTTCCTCATTAATCCTTTTCCTCATTAATCCTTTATTGACATTGGATCAAAGGAAATCAAAAAGAAAAAAATATAAATTATGAATATTGGGAAAGGGAAAAATCCAATAAGCTTATCCAATCAGCATAATTCAATTTTCTTCAGTTCTAAAGTCAATTTTGATAGGTACCTTAAAAAAACAGGAAATATTTCCTCATTTGTATTTGTAATTGTATTGAAAAAAATTGTAGCTTCACTCAATTTCTCTCATAAATGACTTATGCTGAACATACTAATTATAAAAATATTATTATAATTTATTATCTAACATGTAACTTGAAAGTGAATGTTAAAGATACGATCAATATCACCTTTTGGTTTTTTCTCTGAGCCAGGTATTTTTATATTCCCACAGCAGGAAACTGAATATGTAGAATCTTGCTTGATATCACAAACCATGTCTTCAGTAACACTCTTCAGGAAAAGCGATGCTGTAAATTTCAGGTTTTACCATGAGAAAGATTAATAATGGATAGTTTGTATAATCTTCAAATTTTTATTCATTTATTTATGGAGACAACAGGTAAAAACCCCATTTTGCCTCCTTCACACTATACAATAATTCCCAACATTATACGATTTCCAATAAAAAGAAGATAGAAAATATGAGGAAATAGCCAATTATGAAATTATGAATATTGTATTAGCATTGGAGGTATAAAATTTATAAAATGTTATTCATCTTGAAAAAGTATAATTGATTGATTCATCAAGAGTAGTAGACTCTTTCAATTTCCAATAAATTTTATCAGAGATAGAAACATGTGATTTGCTCCCAGATAGGCTATACAATAGTTATATGCATTGTCTAATACAAATGCAGTAACTCAATGTACCTAGAATAGGCTACATTTATTCTAGGTACATTGCAGTAACTCATCACTATTAACTGTTGTAGGCTACAGTTGGAAAAAGTAAGCCTATTGGTTTTAATTCCATAACAGTATTCTCAAAAATTAACTGGTAGTTCTGTGAACAGTGGACCTCGCGCATTTATAAACAGCCTCCTCTTATGCTGTCCATCACAGTAAATCCTGTCTGTATGTCGTGTCGGCGAGATATCGGTGTGAAAACGGTTAATGGCTGTTGGGGTTGGTGTATCAAAAATGCTAACATCAAAAGCTAATCTCTTTCAAGACATACTGGCAACAGGACAGCCCAAGTTCAAAGCAGAGAAAGTTCGAGAGACAATACTATGTTATTTTAGTTAATTAATTGCATGCGCTATTGCACGCAATCAATAGTTCATTTATTTATTCATTTATCCACAATGGATACAATGGGTTTCCTCAAATATGTCTCCTCAACAATAAAACGTTTAAAGATACAAATGAAGAAATAAAATAATGATAAAAATAATACGAACTTATGCAATAATGAATAATACAAACAACAAAAATACCACCTAATTCAAAAATGAAAATACAAAGATTTCAAATACTTATGGAAAGAGTAAAAATGAAAAAAAATTGAGAATTCAAAATTCGAAAACTTATAAAAATTAAAGAATATAATAACAAATAATAAACACAAATTTTATCAAAGAAAAAATAAAATTTATAACTGAACGACGTCCCAAACCATATGCACATCCACACTGATACACCAACTATTTATTTTATCAGATCACACAAGATTTGATTATCATATAACGCTTCCCGGAATTCAGCGCGAGAAAACCAGAAGACAACTAGGTGTTATTACGCCGCGTTTCGCCGTAAATGCGCAACATATAAACATTTAAACTTTAAGAGAAATGCCAAACCGTCTACTTGAATCTTAGACCTCACTTCGCTCGGTTAATGAGTAATTCATTCAATGATCTACATACGCATCAATAAGATGATATTATTTCTAAAACATTATTTTGCTGACTCCCACGCACAACATTGCAACAGTTCATGAGGTCTATGATTTATTGTGAAGCTATTATGTTATAGCCTATAATAGAATATCAGTATGAAACATACAATAATCAAAGATTGACTCTATTCTATTGATACCTTTTTCAGATGCAATAATCTGTCCTGAATACTCGTGAATAAGAATGGTTGGAATATTAGAGAGTATCAATCAATTCATTGTCCAATGTCAGGTCTAATATATTCATTACAAAAGGGCTGAATTTTTGTAGAGTATGCCCATTATATATATTATTATATATATATATATATATATATATATATATATATATATATATATATAATGTTATTTATATATTAGCTACCTATTTATATATATATATTATTATATATTTTGCTATCAACGTGAGCTTGGATGATGGTATTACACAAAGGAAACTATAAAATGTAGGACAGAATTATCAAAAATATTAGTAATCTACCATTTTCTATCCAGATCATTCTAATTGTGTGTTTTTTATTATCCTTATGTATATATCTCTATGAGAATTATTAAGGATATCACGTGTAACAGTTTAAGCGATATTCCTGACGATTCTCATAGATATATATATTCTTTATTAATATTACCTATTCTTCAAAACCAAGCTCTTCCAAAATAATCCGCAAACCCTAGTGTCATAATAAAATGTAGACTTTTGATAGTCAATGGTGAATCAAAATCACTTCATCATCGCTAATATTTTGGAATAATCATATCGCTAAAATGCGGAATAAATAATATTGCTGATAAAAATTGATGATGATGATTATGAAGATCAAAAATAATCAACATAACTTATTCTAAAGTGATTATAAACCAGTAGAAATTTTGGAATATCAACTACTGTACCCTACAAATGCGGTAGTAACATAGCGGTTTCACATGAGGTCTGTATTTTTATCAACATATAGTTGTAGGTGTAGGCTATGCCCCTACCTCCGTAAACTAAGCCATAGTGCGTTCTGGTGGAATTACCACAGGTAGGGCTCCTACACCAATAAAAATTTGTTGATTTCAACTGATCTATATCAGCTAGTGTTTTTATTGGTGTAGGAGCCCTACCTGTGCTGACGTTACCATCAACCAACTGTCTTGCACTATATGGCTTTGTTTACGGAGGTAGTGACTATGCTCTTCAAATTGTAGATTATGTTGTGGAAATATGCGAGTGTTTAGACGGTGTTACCTTGTACTCCCTCTTTGGTATGGACTTTAGTGCTCGGTTCCTCCTCAATTGTGGACAGGTAAATCCTCATGACAGTGGCAAACTTGTTGGTGCTCTTCTCAAGCAGTTGACTCTTCTCAGTGTCGCACGGCAGATACTCCGTCTTTATCTCCAAGTCCTGCACATCGGGTGCGGTCTCCCAGGACCGGCGGAACTTGGAGCTGATGATCATCAGTGCGCAGGTGTTGAAGGCACTCTCGTTGGCCTCGCCATTGTCCAAGACGACAAGTGTGAAGTCAGCGCACAACTTGCTGCCTCCACCGACATCGAAGCAGCTGTTCGATGGTGGAGCAACACCTGACATTCAAATTAAACAGTTTTTATTATTTTGTTCTTGAGCAAGTACGCATACATAATTATAGGAGTTGCTATTCTTATCAAATCTATACTTGAAAAATTCTTAGCTCACTGATCTTGATTTCTGAAAAACTACTATAGTGAGGTCCACGTTATAATGGCAGTGGAGATATAGGAGAAAAACGTTGCCGATCCTCTTTTATCAATGCCTTCTATAGACTGTAGCTTATACAGGTTTATTAATGTAATATTAACGGTACATTGTCGTTTAAAATAATCAATATTATATTTTATCAAGCAAGAAATTATATTTTCCAACAATTTCCTAATGAATTTTCATAATTGAGATGAAATATTCTGTTAATAAAATGTTAATTTCACATTGTTCAAAGACGATCTGGCAACAGAGAAAAGCGAAAAAGAGATATGGCTATCAGCTTTATTGAATGATGGACAAGGATAGCAATACCAATTGCTAATCAAACACTGTCATTATAACGTGGACCTCACTACAGATGGATTTCAACAAAACTTGAAATATAAAGCTTCCTTATAGATCCTATATAGGTGCTCACTAAAAAAATCTTTTCGGCGATAATTTAACTTTAAGGGTGGTTTCAAGGGTTTGAAGTTCGTCTTCTATCCTATACTGTGTTTATTGTGGAATAGAGAGAATTTTAAGTTTATATTTGATTCTTGATAAGAGCATGGTAAATTGATAGCTTTCGATCAATTCTCCATTTATCTAATCGATCAGTCCGACTCAAACCCAAACTCCTCATAGTCCTCAAACTTTACTCAATAAGACCTTTTCAAATTTATAAATCATTGAACTCCAGGATCTCCACTCTCATATAGACTCACATGAGATTATTTCCTACACTAGAAGCAGAATAAATAATAATATAGATTATCAATTTTTTATTTTCTGATCTACCTTACCGAAGGCCTACTCATTATTGATGCGCATATTATGTTGAATCATACTCACCAATTGACTGACGTGAGCCTATCAACTTATCGTCAACATTCAACTTGATCCTGAATAGGTAATCAATACTGTCAAACACTTTCTGAGCTTCCAGTGACAGGCATCCTATAAAAATCATTGAATACAACTTATTGAAACATTAGTTGAATCTAATATTTTTCAAGTTCAAATTCATTGAGTAGAAAAATGATATTCTCCTGTTGAGTAATTTTCTGTGATACATGACACAATTTCACAAATAACATTACCTAGGCCTAATATTGTTATTAGGGCTAAAATAACAGTGTTATTATATACTTCTATACCAGATAGAGGGTAAGTTTTATTTTTATTTTGAATTTGATAGTAAATTATTATAGCCTATATTCTTTGGAAAATTAACAATTTATATACCAAACATTATACGAATAACGAATATCATGAGTTACTGGTATGGTATAATTTCAAACCTTTCTGCATCAAGGCAAATAATTAATTAATCTAATAAAGAAGGCTATTGATCATCAAAGGAACTTCAAAATGAGAAAGGAAGAGATATAAATTGAAATTGAAATTTTCTTTTTTTTTGTTTTTCAAGTCTCTTTTTAGCTGATAGGCTAGCTGTATTGAAATGATTGAATAGGAAATTCTTCATTCATATATTGTGTCATCACAATAATAATTCAATTACCTAATATTATTGATTGAAACTAGAGTTTGTGAAAAACGCTTACCTTTATGCTCATCATTTACATTGGGAAGTTGGAAAATGCCACAGCAGGAGACATACAGAGTATTTTCATCATCAGTTTTCCTTTCACAAACCATATTTTTGAAAATACTTTTCAGGTACAATGATCCTGAAACAATAAAACTGATTGTTCTCCAGCTATAGACTACTATGATAGTTTTGAAAATAAGAATTTTCCCAAGGTGATCTATGAATCAAAGAATTAATGATGATGAAAATAAATTTGTTGAGTGAAATTATTATGAGCTGAATCTTTGAGATACCTATATTGGAATAATGATGAGTGGATGCTGAGATTTTCAAAAAAATCCAACACAGAGAAATGAATGAAATAAATTATACATTCTAAGAGAACGATTGAGACATATTATAGGCCTAATATAAAATTTATGAATTAACTAGAATGTTCAATAAAATAATAACTGTAGAATACAACAGAATGTAGTATACGGTACGCGATATCTTTTGTACCTATAGATTTATCCTGCGATTGAGATGTTTGGGAGGAGAAGGATAATTTAAAATGAATTATTTAAGAAAACTGATATTGTATATTAGTATTGTATTGGTATTTTTTATTGAATTGTAGGCCTATCATAAAATATTGTAATTTGTATTGTAGGGCTATATATTAGTATTTGCTTATTGTATAGAGTTCTGTATATTGCTTCAGCTTCATCAAAATCAAGGGTTTATGTTATGATTCATGTGTCTCTCCTGGTTTGTAGAAGTAATAATTCAACCTATACGGTATCTCTATTATAGCTCAAGTCTTTTCCAAACATCGTGGAATTTTTATGTCTGTGACATCTATTAACTTAATCCTTCATCTTGATCAATAATTTAGATGAGTTCACAGTTGATAATAATGATAATGAATTATGATTCCAGTGAAATAGTGTTGGGTGCTGATTATAACGACGAGCTTAATACTTTCATTGGTTTCAAGAATCAATGTGCTATTCAATCACAAATCACACATACAGTACTGGTATCAATT
The DNA here is from genome assembly GCF_014356525.2 of Nilaparvata lugens. NCBI lineage: Eukaryota > Metazoa > Arthropoda > Insecta > Hemiptera > Delphacidae > Nilaparvata > Nilaparvata lugens. Next base: position 81,856,812 of record NC_052505.1, on the reverse strand, counting down.
TCAAACTAACTTCCAACTTCATTCATCAGCAATAAAAAAATTAAATTCTCAATAATCGAATAATAAGAATAAGGATAATCCTCTTCAATCCCCTCATATATTGAGAGCATTTGAAATATTCTGCATCATCTTATATAACTCCTCACCCAAGAACAATCCTTGAACCATCAGCATCTTATTAATTTACACTTTATAAGTTTCTAGATATTGGATTTTTCACTGTGTTGATAGAACTAGTTGCCTTCAGTTGTCTCTCGAGAAATGAAGAACGGGAAACAGTTTTTTTAACTTTTTAATTATTTGTACATATATAGCTTTTTAATATGTTTACATTAGAGCTAGATATTGTTTTCAATTTGTTATTCTATAATAAAATGATTTAAAAAATTATGATGTTATTTTACAGAAAAGAAATTGAGTAGCCCTGAGTATATACGTTTTCAGAGAACTTTTTAATTATTTGTGATAACTATGGATTTTGTAAATGGATAGCTGGGCCACCTACCTTCAATTTGACCAGGCATAAAATCGACCTCTGGCTTCTCTCCAGTTTCTCCTTTGAAATTTGTAATATTGCAGATTGATTATGCAACAAAAACAAATTATTCAAATTAGAAAAAAGTATTTTCTTATCAAAGATTTCATTATATTGGAACAAAAATTCATCAAAAAGTTAATTAGACCATCCTTCAAATAATATTATAAGATTGAAGGAAGATAATCTCCTCACTCATCAGGCTACCATCTTATTATTATATGGGTAGGCCTATCTACCATAATAATATCAATTGTCGTCAGTTCTATTAAGTATTAAGCTCAAATAAAATTTGAATCTGTGCTGGTCACAAAGTTCTAATTAGCTATATTGCATATGTTATTAGTCCAGAATGAAATTAAGACTAGAAATTGATAATGAATATTGCCATGTTACAACAAATAACAAAAACCATGCATTTCCCATATCCATAACATTTCAAAAGTTTACAAGATCCTCTAATCTTTATAGGCTAATATAATAAAGGAAAGAGCTTTAGAGGTTTGCTAGAAGTTTCAGAAATTAATATATCATTCACAATAATAATAATATCGAGTGACCTGGCTGGCTCAGGTTTGGTGTCAGAGTTTTCATCACAAGACATAGATTCATGAATCAATGAAGTGTGAAACTTATAAAAAATTCAGTAACAATTTATAATAATATAGCCTATACGGCAGAAAAATATTTATTCATGAGAATGATTATTGAACGATCTACTGTACTTAATAGAAAGATTGATTAAAACCCCAACGTTCTAATATTTGTAGATAATGATCCCATATTTTCTCCCATTATTATTACCTATCTATTTTCCCGGACATTTTATTATTTATCAAAATTTGGGAACAGAATAGTTTTGGGCTATGTCTGTTGTTCTATCCCCGATCATATTCATATGATTTATAATTGTATCAACAAATAAATAAATAATTTATTCATGATAACAATAAAAAGTGAGGCCTTTTAACTCACTAAAAATGTATCTTTTTTACTCAGTGTTGCTTAAAAGCAGCTTGCTTTTAAAATACTGTAATTATCACATTAGAGAATTTACAGTAGACTATAATACCCTCACCTTCAATTATTGCTTCAGTTGCATTTGAGAGATTTTCCTGTTCTGGTTCAGTGTCTTGTTCTCCATGGAAGTAATACACATTAACTGTCAAAAATGAACAAAACAGCTTATGAGTACGGTATCAGAAGAATGAATTTAAGAAAGTGTTGGATTGCAATTTTAAGGTGTCAACATGTTGAATCTACTTGTCTGAACATTAAAATACTCTGTAATGACGTTTCTCTCGTCGAATGAATTTTTGAACGTTATTGATATTCAAACGATGAAAATTGAATTTCTTCAATATATTAAATTCAATATGGTATTGAACAATTATTCAAAATCCCAACACGTTTATTATTCTAGAATATTTGTTTCTTCTTATAGGCTACACTGATCGTCATGGGGAACAATCCATGAAATATTTTTTCTTTGAGTTGAAACTAATTTATTGTACGGCTAAAACCTATTAATCCATTGTTATTCAATTATTCGTTAACTTTATTATTGTACATTTGATTCATTCTTGATGTGAACATATGTTTGTACAAGATGATGATGATCTACTTACCAAAATAAATGGTTACCCCAATTGCCAGAATTGTAAAAATTAGCAACAGGACATATCGTGGACTCATAATTTTGCTTGTTATCTGTGAATAAGAAATATATTTTTCAACAATCAATTGAGGTATTTCGTAGAATTATATAAATCAGAGCCTTAGAAATATGCTACATAGGAGTTATGCTCTCAGGATGTACCTATGTACCAAAAATGAAGTAGATTAATAATTTATTATGCTTCCTTTACAATCAATCTTATTTTAAGGTATTTCTGTAGGGTATAATTCAAGTTTAGACACAATTTAGGTTTATGCTCAGTTTCAGTTTAGGCAGAGTTTCACTATAGCCTTTAAAGTATACCGTAGTTTACTTTAATACCTATATGAACTGGAATGTCTTGTGTATAGCCTAGTATTGAACCCCATCTCTTATTCTTCATGAGTATTACACACTAAACAAAATTCCGTAATTCTATACAAGATCCTGGAAAACTACTGGTAGCCAGGTACTCAATATCACACATACTATAGCATACTGTAAGAGAGGCCTATCCCTGACTTGTTCTATTTGGAAAAATACAACCTTATAATATAAGCTTAAAACTGTTTATCTCATGTTCATCACTGTAATGGAGTTGACATGCTTATCTCACTGTTCATCATACTTGGAGTAGCCTATTTGGAAAAATATGTTAAATAAAAAAACATGAAATATACAATAATCTAAACTGATACATTTTTCCCAAGATTTTGGGTGGAAATTATCAGTTTTGTCAGTGGGAGAATTTCTCTGAAGGATGAAAAATTTTGTGTGTCCAAGTGACTATGTTGTGTGCCTTGAATGTTTTTGATTATTTATTAATAAGTTTTATAATTATTGGTAGGGACGCCGCATCGCGGCTCATCCAATCCGCCTGTATCCATTGAAGATCACCCCTTGTTATCAATGCTCGTCTGGATATGCAGGACTCTGTATGTCTCTTAAGGCTGTGCAAAGGCTGAAAATGAACTTTCTACTGGTGATATTTTTCAAACTTTTTCGATTCGTATATATCATTAAGCTATTAAAATGAATAAGTTTTCTCAGGAAAACATTTTTTCTGATCATTACTTTTTGAGATATGAGCGCCTGAAGTTTGAATTTTTGTGACAGAACATTTCAAATTCGGTAAGAATTCAGAGATGATGAGATTCATGAGATTCAGATGATGGATTCTTCATGGTATTGTTGATCTAGTAAATCAAAAATTTTCTGAAAATATCCCTTTTTTGTGGGTTATTTTTGGTAAATTGAATAACTATCTTAAAAATTGATATTTTCGGAAAACGTTTGTTTTACTAGATCAACAATACAATGAAGAATCTATCCTCTTAATCTCATGGATTTATCTCTTACCGAATTTGAAATGTTCTGTCCAAAAAATTTAAAATTTAGGCGCTCATATCTCAAAAAGTAATGATCAGAAAAAAATGTTTTCCAGGTAAAGCTTTTTCATTTTGATAGCCTAATGATTTACAAATCGAAAAACTTTTAAAAGTATCACAAGTAGAAAGTTCATTTTTAGCTTTTGCACACCCTTAAAATTTAATTGTTCAGTGCCGTATCATGCCATCAATACTAAATTTCATCCAACAGCATGTATATTTTTCAATACTATAGGATTTAAGGTGAATAGCATTATAAGTGCTGCTCTCCCCATTCTTAGAATAAATAAGCTTTTTTATTTTATATATTCAACCTTATACTTATTCTATTGTTTTATTATTTATTGTTATAATTTTCTACTGTTATTGTTATTATATTGCAGTTCACAGAACTCATTCCCCAAACCCAGACTTGTTGTCTTTGTGAGAATATTCACTAAGTTTATATTGTCTCTGCTGTTGTATTTTTTTATTCTGTGAATAAATATTATTTCATTTGATTTGAATTCATCTTTATTTGCAAAATGGAGGAACAATTATAAATGACTTTTTTGTCACAATGACATGGACTATATTATCCAGATATAAGTTATATAATTTTCATTTTTAGAGTGATCTATGATCTTCCATAGCAAGGCCTACAATCAATTCCCAGTATGACAAATTATTTATAATTGATAAATTCTTTTTTATAGTATATATTATTTCGAAAAATTCATTTTCTTGCAAACTGAGTGTTGAATCATTTTACAGAAGGTTCCTAAAACATTGGAACACAACTAAATCAAATAGGAAACGTATTTTGAAAAATTACAAATTACCTTCAGGAAATTATATTTTATTTGTTTTTTTGAGGTTTTATTATTATTTCTTTTTTGTTTTTTACTATTGCTCTAATTCTGTTTGTGTGATATTGCGAAAAGACTTATTCTTTTTTTTTTAGTTATCAAAATCAAGTGACTGTCTCGTTCATATTATTATTATGTACAATAACAATAGTGTAGAACTTTAACCACAGCTGTTAAGCTACTCAAGTTCTTTTCTTTTTTTTTTGCATCATGATACTGTTTCTTTATAATAATTGCATTGTGGAAATATTTGTATAATTATTATGTCAGTGTTGTGAATGAATTTCAATTTCAATTATCATATTTGCCGATTCTAATTGAATCCATAGAAATTTTTTTTCAGATATATACAAATTCATTACAATCTTTATGAGTAATAATTACTCATAAAATTATAATATTTTATAATTAAATAATAATATTTTAAAATTATTTCCAAATATTGTTACAATCTATTTTTATTATTATATCACATCTGTTTATCTATATCACCTTTAGTTTTCTCAAGTCATCCGCTGTTTATTTAAAAAAAATCATGGTTTTTGTCTTGTGTAGATAAACTTTCATATTATTATTAAACACCAAAAACCGTTTCAAAGCATGGAAAAGCTTTTTTTAGCATGATTACAAGAGAGGTTTTTTCAGATTACCTACTCTTAGATGACTTCATCAGTTTAGGAATTTAAGAGACAAGACAGCTCAGTAATAGAATAATTGCGAAAAAACTTCCGACTACAGTGGTTTGGGCTCAATCAAGATTCAAAATTATAACTTCTACACTCTTTAAGAAGTTCTCCCGACTGAATATTTTAAGAAAATAATCTTAAAAAATGTTATACTGACGTTATCCTTGCAAGTAGCACAGCTTTTTATCTATTTTCAAACTATATTTTACTACCTACTTTTAAATTTATGTTCAGGTACCTATTATCAATTAATAGGTAGGTACCTGAACCGGTATAATTTTTTTTTTATTTTTGACCTGTGTTTATCTGTTTGTATGATAATAGTCCTTCTAATGGTCATAATATTTTCTTATAAGTTGTTATTATTATCAATATTCCATTACAGACAATTATATAGATGCTGATTCCATAATTGTATCTCACAAAATTATCAAATATTATTTTGAATATGTATATATCTTAAAAATATCAAATTATTTTCAAAATCAATTCCAAAATTCCCTTCTATAGTTTATATTGCTCATACGCTATTATTAAGAATTTTGTTCAGATAATCCTCATAATGTGACTGACTGTAGCCTACCTTATAATTTTTTTTCTCAAATCATGTAAATAACAGTGACACTCATATTGAGCACATACTATAATTATTATAATGACATCAATTGATGATAGTTGATATATTGACAATGACATCATTAAATGATCATCAATTGGAAAGAACTCTCATTTCCACATAATAAATGTTGACACCAGTAAGCCATATTTCAATGACTCATAAAAAAATTTAATAAACTCAAGATTTGGAAATCAGAATACAAATGATCATTAAAACTCTCATAGAAAAAAAATCAAAATTTGTTTTTGAAGTCATTGATGGCTGATGCGCTTGTTAATATTAAACACGTGATGTTGAAGTATGATTTTTGATAGTTGGGCTGATCATAGTTTTTTATTCTAACAATTGAACTCTTCAACAATCTACACTGATTCATATAAAAATTAATGTCTATTATAGATTTCATACCATATTTGAGAATGAACTCTTCTACAATCTACACTGATTCATTTAAAAATTAATTTCAATTACACATTTCATACAATATTTGAGAATGAACTCTTCTACAATCTACACTGATTCATTTAAATATTAATGTCTATTATCATAGCAACCTCTAATACATGTAATGTATTAGAGGTGGCTATGCTATTATACATTTTATACAATATTTGAGAATGAACTCTTCTACAATCTACACTGATTCATTTAAAAATTAATGTCTATTATACATTTCTTACGATATTTGAGAATAATATTCCATTATATACATATTTTGACAATAAATTACAATATAGTTGTAAGAGTTATTGTCAATATTGTCTTCAAACTGTTCACATTATTATATCTAATCTTTTTACAGATTTTACATGAAGTCTAACAGTTTTGTGGAAAAACCATGTTCATCAATCCTAAATATTATAGAGTTTCATTGAAACTATGTTCAATCACGGGGAAGTTGAGAGAAAATGTTCAATAATTCATTCATAGGGATTTTTTGGCACAGTATTATTAGAGAATATCATTCTTACTGTACTAGGTATAGTGGTAGGCCTACCAAAGTAAAATTTTTCCGAGGCTTCCATTTTACATCACAGCCTACATCAATTTAACTGTTCCATTAAATTTCTCACAAACTCGCACTGTTCAATAATTTGAAAAGCTTCATGTAAAAGTTGTTATAAAAGCGTTTCGAATTCTTTGTCAGTATAATTTTGAATTATTTTAATAATTCAAATGATTTATTCAAATTGGTACTGTAGTTATATTAGTAGCAGTTATGAGAAAATATGTGGGTAGTTTCAAGCATAGAGAAACGAAAACTATTTATTGTGGATATTTCGTACATCTCTGTTTCAAGAGACCTACCCTAGTCAGCATTATTATAATTCATTTGAATTTTTTTGCTATTTTAGATTTTGAAAGTAAAATTCTGCAATATTCTGATGAAAATATATATTCTATGACTAATACTCTATAAAAAAGATTGAAAACTGGTTTAAGATACATACAACAAAATCTTGATTCAGGGATTAAGAATTTAGAACTCAGAATTCCTTCAATAACAGTATAGGATTTATAATGCTCAAAAGAAGAAGGTGATAGCATTTAAGAATCAAAGAATTAATGTTGAGAAAAACGAATTTCTTTATTGGGAATAATTTTTGATTCTGATATTTCATTCAAATCACACAACGATCCACTAAAAAGAAACGAGAAAATCACTTTATAAGTGGTCTAGAATAAAAGTAGCTATTGGCATTAGAAGAGAGATTACTGTGCAATGATGCAAAAAGTACTTTATACTATATGGAGTCTCAATATACAGCATAGCACTAAAGTATATGGAACAACCATTACAATGTTGTAAAAATAGTACCTAATAAGAACTCTCTTAAATCGATCGTCAGGTATTGGGAATATGACAGCAGAGAGGGCCCAGCCAATTATACAGATTTGACAGGGAATTATATCAAAACCAATTGATAGAGTTATAAAATGAACTATGGATTGAAACATAGAACTCATAGACATCAAAGATTCAACAATATGCCTAACCATTGCAAAAGAGCTCCAGAATGCAGAATTCCATATCTTTTGAACGCATTGCCTCATTGCATAACTTACAAAGAAATATTGAAATTTAAACAGATTTGAAATTATTATAGGCTATTTGACAATAAATGACTGAGAGGTAGTGTTGAATTTCAGAGAAAATAAGCAAACTCACATAAAATAGTTTAGTTTTAGCAGAGACAAGAAATATACCGTAGCTCTTATCCTTTATCTATGATTTTAGGCAGGCAATCATCTAATAAGAATACTGTAAAATGATGGATTTATTACATTGTGGTTTGAGTTATTATTATTATTATTATTATCATTTCATGAATTTTGCACTTAGCTTTGTTAGTAATATATTACAGGTAAGTAAATTAGAATGTATTTTTTCTAATATCTCTCAAGTAGCTAATAGCTGGAGGGATTTCAAAATATATGTAGGCCTATACTGTTTCTATTGAAATAGTATTTTGAATAAAATTAATGAAAAATTAAATTGAATTAAATTCAAGCTTACTGTATCTTGGTGACTGAATGCAGCACAGTCCAATGAATAACAATAACACAAACAACTCCAATAGAATAGCACTACTATTGTAGCAGTTCTCACTCTCGTTGAAAACTCTTTCACTGGTTATTTATTAACATACTTTGCTGCAACAAATAATGCGAACAATGTTCTACCCGACTGCTTTAGACAACGTACTGAGAGAAAACAATACTTTAATTTTAACCAACTCACTTATGACCTTCGTCATAAGACAAAATTTATGCAAAACGGAGTGAGAGGCATTATGCATCAGCATACCCTGACAAGATGCTGTACCTACTTGAGCCTCCCATAAACCCAAATGTTGTTGCGCTAATGCTTCTTGATTTTTTAATTTTCAAATGAATATTTGTTACACCACATGATACAATCATTATTTAATCATAGGGTTATAATTGATTTTTTCCAATAATCATCTCCCTTTTTAATGTTATATGAACTTAGGAAAGAAATATCACAAGGTATCCTTAGTTTTTCTCTCCCGATCTGTCCTTCTTTGTAGAAATAGAATAAAATGATTTTGGAACTTGAAAATGATCTCAATTTCCAATGTTATATGAACTTGGGAAGGAAATATCACAAGGTATCCTTAGTTTTTCTCTCCCGACCTGTCCTTCTTTGTAAAAATAGAATAAATTGATTTTGGAACTTAAAAATGATGGTACTTTTAATTTTTCCCTTAAATGTTAATATATAATACAGTATGTATTATAGCTATGTAGTTATGAGTATAACCTATCGAAATTGTCTTATCTATTTTCATCTTGTTTTTGTATTGGTTAATGTCAATTTTCAACTCATAAATAAATGTAGTACAGCAATAAAGAATAAATAAATGAAATAAATACAAGCTCAAAAACTTTTCTCATGAATTATGGATTAAGAGTAAGGATGAAATTTATGATTTTATATAGTTACATGAAAGTGATCATTTCCTTTCGAAATGATTCTCAAATTTGTTCATCCAACGAGATGAAATGATATTAAACATGAACAGCGATGAGGAGACACGACATTATAGAGTTCTATGAAATTAATGTGTGGAGCCTATTTCCATAATTGATATGAATTGATAATAATACTATCAGCACTGATAAGTACTGCTATAACAACATCACAAAGGTTTCTCTCATTTAAACGATTTTTTGTGGAATGAGCAGGCTTAATATACCATTTCTAGATTGAGGGGAAACTATTTTATCCATGATGATTTTCTCACAATTTAATCAATAATCACTTGCGTACGATATTCCAAATCTTCTTTGGAGAAGAATGATTCAATATAGTAGGAGAAATAAGAATTCAAAAACTTTCACGGTACCTATCTTACAAGTTAAATTGAAAATTGATGGGTTTGTCGTGTGATATTATACTTCGAAAAATTTAGATAAAATGTCTATGCCACAATAATTTATTATAATAGATGATGACTACTGAGCAAATTGAGAACCAGGGTATATTATTGAATAATGATAATTATTTACTAATGATAATAGATTGTTCAGATAGGCTTAAGATTTTTGGAATTGTAAGTATAGCCTTCAAAAAAATTAATCATCTTGTGTTCAATAAATAACTAATTTAATGTAGATTGCCGATCAATATCATGGATCATGGGTATTGTTACAATTGATTTCTTATTGCCAACAACTGTTGTTACAATTCCACTGATTTGATTCATATTTCTACTGATCATTATTATATTTGAAAAGTTGTTTCATATCAATTTCATAAAATGAACCAATAATGGGTAGAACGTAGAGGTGAGACTTGGAGTAAGTTTTTGAAGCTTAACTTAAATCTTATACTCATGATGTGGTGCTGACTTGTTTTTCTGTCTATACACATGGATATTTTCTATGTATAATTGATCATTTTTCTATACACACTCTCCTTTGCATTGTGAAAAGTTTCCAGTAATCTTTTGAAGCATCCCACATGGTACTAATTTGATTTATCGATCTGCATTAAAAGTACATTGAGTGAAGCAATAGCTATGACAATAATTTTGAGTCGTTCCTTATTATAAAATGCTTTAGAAGCGTGAGTACAACTTAACTTTATACAACATTTCCGTGGAGGAGTATAGAAGAACTGTAGGAATTTTATTTTTTATGGATGGTGTTTCTTGTTCATAATAACTTAGATGTTTCAATATTTTCCTATTATTTTTATCTACTTAATGGCGACACATTATGCTTCACTGAGAGAATGGAAAATTTGGATTATTAGACTAGCAAAACAATGAGTTAATCATATTTGAAATCATGATAAATACCATTTTAGATTCTACCTTCCTGATAAACGAAGGAGTTGGAATTTATAAATATTATTTCCATCAGTAAGTTGGAATTTGGTTGAAATTGGTTTAATTGGAATAAAGTTATTCTTATCCATGTTGAATTAGCCTATAGATATTGATTCATCAAGCATGGATAATCTAAATCTTATACACTATTAAAAGTATTCAATTATTATAGAAAATAGCTAATACACTTGAAATATGTCTTTTGAATTATAAACGCGACTAAGTATCAAAATTTATGTCATTCTCAAGTGTTTTTTTTTTTGTTTTAATAAAAAAGTAAGAAAATGACGAAACTAGTCGTGTGTAATTTAAAATAAATATTGCAAGGGTAACTTACTAAATATTTTCTATAATTGAACAATCAAGTACAGTAGCTATATTAAAATAATCCATCAGGAATAAACCATGTATTCAGCAGAGAATACTTGAACGGTATTACAAACTAGAATAACAAAATGTGATGGTTTGAATAGATGAAGATGGTTCTAATTGTACAAATAATAATGTTTCTAATATTCAAATGTTACTCACGTGATACATCGCACGGTGTATATTAGCCAAATATAGATCATCAATTAAAAAAATTCCAACCAGTGTTCGGCACTAAAGTTTTTCAACTTATGCTGAACTGAACATTTGTAAACAGCATGGATTCAGTCTGTTCTACTGAAACTTAGCCGTTCGTTTGGAGCATTGAAGAAACCAGGCGATAAGATTTCAATGTCATTCATCGTTGAAAAACAATGGGGGAAGCCAAAAACAATTTTCTATGCAAATTATGTAGTTAAAATACTAGTATAGAATTTGAAGTCATTGAAATATTTCTTTCGTGACAATCTTTCAAATTAGCAGTGAATTACTAAAATTCAACTCTTCCTGGATTTGAATTTTGATCAGCGATCAAATGGATTGATTGATATGATAATCACCAAAATGAATATTGCCTATAAAAATTGTTTTAAATAGAAAATAGAAAACTTATCAATCATTCCACAATTTCTTCTCCATACTTTTCAATAATGTTCAGGCCCTACACTCTCTTGATTCAATAGGCTAAATTAGCCAGAAAAAATGTATTGAAATTCAACTGCATAAAACTACTCTTTAATGTCACATGTGGTACAAATCACGGTATATAGAAGAAGATATATTTTCATCTAAATACCGTGGTACAAATAGTACCAAACAGTAAAGATATCGTGATATCAAGGAATACTTTGATTATTTGTATAATATACATGATATTATGATACCTTGATTATTTGTTTCTGCCAAAGTAGGCCTACTGACTATAAAACCTCATACATCCAACACATTTCATAAATTACACATTTTTTATGTTTGGAATTTGTTTGGAATTCTCAATGCCGTATTTATATTGAGAGATGAACTAACTCCAAAATAGAAGCCATGATAGTTGATTGATTATTTAAGTAATTCCATAATTTCAAAAAAATATCATTAATCATCGAAAATAATAGAAGACATAAAAAAATTGTTGAGTTTGAATTTCAAGAAACATTTCGAAGATGATTATATGAATTTCAAAAGTCACATTTGAAAAAATTGAAAGTCACATTTAACCAAATCTCCATTTTATCAGTCTGAGAGCTCCAGATTCCTGTCTGAGATCGATGAACGAGCAACAAAGGCATGACAACTTGCTGCTAGCTTTTCCCATTCATAGAACGACAACTTTTGAGAGATCATTCACTGTCACGGGTTGTAGGCTGTGGTATGATCTTCCTGCTTCAGTCCGGGCCATTGATGGGCGTGCTCGCTTTGGGGTGGAGGTCAAGCGGATTTTTTTGGCGGATCTACGGGGTAGCGTGTGGTTGGCTCTTGGGACTGGTCTCGTGGGCTGTGTGAATGGTGTGTGAATGATTATATTTATAATTCCTTTTTTTACTATTGTTTCTTGAATTATATAATTGATTTTTCAGTCTAAATTCAGATAGACTGTTTTGTTCCAACTATGTTTCGGATGGACACGTTAAGCCGTCGGTCCCGGCTGCCTAAAAAGCAGTCGTTAGGTCATGTCAGAGGCCCTGAAATTGATCAGCTGCGACCTGAAAACTCTGACACCAGACCTGAGCCAGCCAGGTCACTCGATATTATTATTATTATTATTATCCAACTATGTTTCTATTTTGTAGCAATATTATTTAATGTATTTTTATTTATATATTAAGTTACACTGTATTATTTATTCAATTGCATTTGTTATGTTGAGGTTGAGTGGTAGACTTAAAAGTCCTAACTCCACCTAATAAAGAATTTTTTCATTTCATTTTCATTTCAAGTATTACCTATGTATTGAAGCAAACATTACAGGCCCTTACATGCAATATTATACCTTGTATTCATGATATATCTCATAGTATAACACATGGACCTATATAAATCATAATCTGTGATAGATTATAGATTTTGTGTATGATCTAGGCCTATGTGAGGTTGCATGAAATAATAATTGATAATGCTTGAACATTCGGCATCATGTAGTGATAATAATTTATGAAAAATGTGGCTTCAATTGAAGTAATTTTCTTTTAATAATAATTAAAGTAAAGCTTCAATTGATAATAATTTATTATTGAATATTTCCCAACTTTTTTCTAAATCAATACTGGCCTGTAAAAATCAGTTTACTGTCAGTACTGACCAATTTGAGGTGATGAGTATTGATTATGTTTGGCCTATTTGCATCAGAGTCTTAAAAGTAGCATACATATAACCAGAGCTCATACACAGTTAAATATACTCGATATGGTTTATTAGTTTTGATGAAGACAATAATTAATTACAGAAAATGCTTGAGATTCGGCATATGAATGTTGCTCTCAAGTCACTTCGCACATGCACGTTTGTTCTCAATGCATCGATAACAAATTGTGAATTCGTGACTGTACCTTATTTTTCTCTGAGAGGCAAAACGTTGTCGCTTGTGTTTTGTTATGTGGCATCCTATCACCAACTGCTATCATACATTATTCAGAGCACCGATTATTGTTTCACACTCTCACTACAGCTGCTCTAGGAACAGCATTGATGAAGCTCGTAGATCGAACAATCTAGTGATATATGCCCGTTTCTTGAAAATTCACAAAAATGTCGCGAATATTGCGCGATGTGATACAGACTTCCACATTAACTCTGTCAATGATCGTTTCAGTTACCGATTCAATGAGCCAGCTGTCAAAAAACAAACAATCGTTATGATAATAATAGTGGCCTACAAAGAATAGAGAGACTGCATCCAGCTATCTCTCTTGATTATTCAGGTGTTCTTTTAATTTTTTGCAATTGTGATGCGGTGTGAAGAGCTACGGCTATAAACATTAGGTTTTAGTTGAGATGATATTATCGTCCTTCAAAGCTTTTTCAACTGGTATTCAAATGCATCCATTCCAGTTAAGTTTTTTTCCATGAATCTGTAATTTTTGAAATTTGAGTAGGTCTATTTCAAACTTTTGTACTCGGGAGTATGTGACGAAGATATTGGCGTTATTTTGAAGGAAACGACTTAAAAGATGAAACAGTATCAAATCCATTCACTTGGATTATTGTCTTCTCACTCAGTATTATCATACAGAAAAAATAGCAGAAGAGGGTGCTAATCTCATGCTATAGCTCGATTATGTTCCAAATTTCACTATAAACCAAAGCACTCTAAGGAATGCAGCCCTGTTTGACGGCGTACAACTTTGGCGGTAGCCCACTTTGTCGTCAGCCCACTTTGTCATCGTCCCATTCTAGTAGTTAGTAGTCATAGTCAAGGTCTTCGAAAATATTAGCGGTTTTTTTAAGGAGACGACCCAGAAGACGAACAGTATCAAAATCAAGTCCATCCACTTGGAGTAATATGTCTATTTACTCAGTACTATCTTAGAGAAAAGATAGCATAAGAAGATATACCATGGTATAGGACGTTTATGCTCCAATAATATTACTGTTAACTTAAGCCGACAGTCATAGTAGTTGTCTTTGGTGAAGCTATGTGACGCTGGTAATCCTCATACTGTGTCGTTCTTACACTCTCACCTGGCAAAAACATCAATAAGAGATAGTTTTCGACAGTTATAGGCTTGAGTTGACAAAAATTCGGCATGACATTTAAAATATAAACGACCTATACCATGGGATATCTTCTTACGTTACCTATCTTTCTTTCTGTCTTTCTGTCTTTCTGTCTTACTATCTTTTATGACAACCAAGAAGATGGCGAACCTGCCGAAAGATCTCGTTGTCACAGTGAGTGATTAATTCATTTATTGTAAATATCTGACTGCTAGTCGTTTCTTTCTAACAGCAAAAAGTGATTTAATAATAAGCAGTTCGTGATGGAAAACAACATCGAAGAAACCTATCTTTTCTCTATGGTATAATCTCTGCTCACTGAGAAAACATGACCAATACAATCTCTTCACCAACCTCTCTTAAGCCATTTTAACATGGTCAAAACAGGTACGCTTCACAAGTAGTGCACTGGAACATATGATTTCTATGGCGATAGCTACTATCAATTATTATTCCAGAGCTTACTTGTAAATAGTACTCGACTTGACCATGCTCAAAAGTCTTGGTGGAACTGAGCATTAGAGTATTATGCCTTCTAACTTAGTATTATATCTGCGCACTCAGTTATTTTCTAAATGAAAACGAGGTTTTCACTGTGTGAAAGCACTAGTCTGTCGAACTGAACTGAAAAGGTCCTTTGAACATTGAAATTGTTCACTTTTCAATGATAACATCCAATGTTTTCCTAAACTGAACCAGTTGGAGAATGTTCAATATATTTGGCTATATAGAAATTTGGGAATCGTTCATAGAGCTAATGAGAACTCATGATCCAAACAGATTTAATATACAGATACAAAATAGTTACAGAACCGCAGGTATCATGTAGAATGGATAAGATAAAAAATAATTCCTTAATAAATTTTTCAATTTCAATCTCATTTATTGCCAATAAGAATATTCAAAACATATTACAAAGTGTTTATAATATGACATATCATTAAAATATGATTAAATGAACATATAATTACTTATACATATACTTGAATAAAATAAAATATAAAATCTAGGCGTCACCAGCAAAAAGAAAATCTTTGCCCGCTGGTGAGAGTTGCAAAACATAAAGAAAAAACATATTATTTCGAAATAATGCAAAAAGTTAAGGTTAAATTCAACTAATAATTACAAAACTTTATAACAGCAGAAACATGAAAAATCAAAAAAATATTGTGCAGTGAAAAGACTATAAATGATCATAAAATGGATAAGATAGGATAATTCCTGTAGAATGGATACGCATAAATAATTATTATGTATCAAATTGTTCATTCATAAGGAGATACAGAATAGATACAGATGCGTAGGTATCTTGTAGAATGGATAAGGTAGGCATGAATTATTCCGTATTAATTTGTTCATTCATAAGGAGAATATCATCGCCTGCTATTTCTCGGGTATGCAACCCGCTGAACACCAAGCACTGAGCTAGTTGGGCAGTCTCTTTAGCAAACTCAAACTTTTTTGGTGGGTGAGCCGTTAATGAAGGGTGTACAACGATTTTCGAGCCGAGTTAAAGTGAAGCTGTTTAGGATTCTGAGTTCACCTAATTATTTATTTATTCCATTAACAAATCATAATTATAATATGATTGTGAGAAGACAACAGGCATAGGCCAAAACTGTCTTCTCCCATTATTATTAGCAAGGTGAATTAATTGTTGCTATGGGTTTCAACGCATGATCGCGACATCGTGAATCACGCAAACGTAGCAAACATAATCAAACATACTCGAAGACAACAATGATGATAGATGCATTTATTGATTTTCACATCAATAAGAGATTGGAACTAATAAGGGCAAGACGTAGTAGCATTCAGGATTTTGATAATAATATTAGGATGAATTGAATTACATTTAAATTTGAATGGAATTAAATTTTGATTGCCAAGATTTTAATAAAAATGGATTACATTTATAATATTGAGATAAACCTAATTTATACATTTTTCCTATTATAAGTGGGCTTCTAATCTCGTAGACAACTATTCCAATAATCTCGTAGGATACGCTAAGAAGTATGAGCTCTGTTCACTCCTTACCAATATACAAGATATGGGCACATATTATACAAGTTTATTGAAGAAGATTATGATGCCCTACCTACAGATAACACTAGAGAGAATTTTCAAAGTTCACCAACTTTGGATGGGAGAAATCTGGATCAACTCAACTGACTATTAAACATTACCTTCTAAAAGTTACTACAGCCTCAAGTTATCATTATTGTTCAGGCTCTATACAATCATTTGTCATTCTTGGGCTATTCAATAATGGTACTGAGCTGATCATTCTTGAGTTCGAGAGCGTACTTGCTTTTCATCAGGCCAACATCGTACAAAATAGTACGTTACCGTTCCGTACCGTATCGTATTTTACGGACAGTACGGTCAGGTAATATACAGATTTCAGCTCGCTATCGATCTTCTATTATATTATAATATCGGGGCACCGAGCTTCGCTCGTTATTTTTACTTTCCTTGCCCTATTACCATAGGTAAGGAAAGTATTGCTTTACGAAAAAAATTAAGGTACCCCAATTTCTAAATTTCTATACGTTTCAAGGTCCTCTGAGTCCAAAAAAGTGGTTTTCGGGTATTGGTCTGTGTGTGTGTGTGTGTGTGTGTGTGTGGTGTGTGTGTGTGTGTGTGTGTGTGTGTGTTGTGTGTGTGTGTGTGTGTGTGTGTGTGTGTGTGTGTGGTGTGTGTGTGTGTTGTGTGTGTGTGTGTGTGTGTGTGTGCGTGTGTGTGTGTATGTGCGTATGTGCGTCTGTGTACACGATATCTCATTTCCCAATAATCGAAATGACTTGAAATTTGGAACGTAAGGCCCTTACAATATAAGGATCCGACACGAACAATTTCGATCAAATGCGATTCAAGATGGCGGCTAAAATGGCGAAAATGTTGTCAAAAACAGGGTTTTCCGAGATTTTCTCGAAAACGGCTCGAACGATTTTGATTAAAGTTTAACCTGAAAAAGTCATCGATAAGCTCTATCAACTGCCACAAGTCCCATATCTGTAAAAATTTCAGGAGCTCCGCCCCATCTATGCAAAGTTTGATTTTAGATTCTCAATTATCAGGCTTTAGATACAATTTAAACAAAAAATTTTGAGTGGAAAATATTCAGCATGAGAATCTCTACAACTAATGTTCAGTAACATTTTCACCAAAAATTAAAAATAAGCTCGAAATTCGAGAAAATGTGATTATCCAATTGCGAATTGTTGGCAACTGTTGATTCTATTATGATTCACTATGAAGAGATAGCACACCTCGTGTGTCTTCAGCGTTATTTCCCTGTCACCAGCTGGCTTAAATCTTTGAATAGTAGACTTGAGATGCGCGGGAACACTAGCGTCAGGTGATCAATTTCCATAACGGCAAGGAAAGTTGTGTGAGTGCGCCACACCAGATTTTTTATTTATTGATAATCAGAACACAATTCTCTATAATGATCGTGTTTATATTTTACAGTTGGCTAAATGTCATCTTATGAATTTCGGGGATGCGATATTTTGATTTTTCACATACTCACTCGCTCACTCACTTTTTTACTATCCACAGCTGTTTCAGCCAAGGATGAATTATCCTTTCAATGTCGTTCAGCGAGTTTTCCCAAGGATGAGACCTACTGCAATCGAACAATAGTTCATATATATATATCATAAACAATAGTCAATATATCATAAACCTACAATGTTCAAAATCTCGTGAAAATCGTTAGAGCCGTTTTCGAGATCCGTTAAACATAAATAACCATATATAAAATACAAAAAATATACGGAAATTGCTCGCTCAATATAATAGGATTCATATCAATGACTCAGCACAGTTTTATCATTGCACAGCTGTTTAGTTGAATCGATCTTCACCGCGACTTACTAGTTCTCTTATTGATCGGAGATGATGGTTCTTATATTTTGAACTTGGATGATTTGATACTCTCCCATTTTCAAATGATTCATCAATATTAAATGCCTCTGGGTATCAGTTGTACGAATTGAATAATGTGATGCAAATTGAATTGTATGCCAATTATATGACGCACAAGGCTGAGTGAAGAACGTTGAGAATTCATAGCTCTCATTAGCACAAGCTTAAGGACTTAATTGCCTAGAGTTTTAGGCTCGATTGCACAACAGACGGTTGAATTTTAACCGTGATCAATTTCAGGAGAACCAATCAGAGAAGGCCTCCTTGATAGGACGGCTTCTCTGATTAGCTCCCTTGGAATTAATCACGATTAGAATTTAACTGGCTGTTGTGCAACCGGCACAAAGTGCCGCTAAATAAAGTGTTGATAAATAAATTCTTCACCTCCATATTAGCAAAAAATTAATGAGTATTAAAAAAATTGATGAGTTCCAGTTAAATTTGCAAGAGAATCATTCAAAACTCCTTAATTTTCAAGTTTGAATAAATAGACTTTGCTAATTAGATAGCCAACTCCAGTATAGCTCGAGATAGCTTAATTGAGGAAAGGTAACCTACAAGGAAATTCATGAATTGGAAATGTCATAAACTCGAAGTAGACCGTGAAATGAAGACAGGGAAATTCTGAGCATCGTAAATAGCTGGCGAAATGTTCCTGGAACGAGAACACAAGCATCTTGTTCAGGAAATAGTCGAGTAGGTACTATATTCTAGAGATGTGCATGAACTCAAGCATTAAATTTCAAATTACTCTTCTTGAATAGTTGCATGAACTTAAGCATTCTATTCTCAATTAGAAATAATTGAAAATCAAGCCACAATAGTAGCGTTTACATACAGTATAAACAAAAAATTATTCTAGAATAATAATTCCGAATAGAACAATAACTGTAAACTTCTTATTATTAAGTCCAATAACTCATTCCTTGGATATAATCGATAAATGGTGAAGTTATGCATCAATGATCAAGGAAGGAAGTGGAAGGGGAAAATCCCGAGTTCACTCCTTATCATGTCTATGATTCTATATTATCCTGAATTCTGAATAAAGTCTTTACAAGTGATGAATGAGCTGGCTGTACTGAAAAAAATAGTTTGAGAAAGGAATTTAGGGAAAGGGAAGTGTGAAGCGATAAATTTTCAATCTCTGAATCAATAATTGAGGAGGTAAGTGAAAGAGGAACTTCTCATTATGTACTCACTAGTAATGTTTTGATTTTTCAAGAATGTTCATGTTAAGCATTCATAAGAGGTTATTAACATGAGAAAAGGTTACTTAAGGATAATTATTATCCAATTCTATCAATTGTAGAAACCCCCTATAAGAAAAAGTACATATTATGGCCTATCACATGATCTATACTGTTACGTTGACGATAAATTGGATAGATAACTTTCTGTTGTGTAGTCGTTTCCATTTGATATGAAATAGATAAGTTTATCTTCATTCATAAAAAGTTAATTGAATGAGAGAAGGGTACTCAAGAATCTTTATTTCATCTATCAAGTATAGTAGCCCCCCATAAGCACTTATTGCATAATTACATTAGCTATATACTGTTCCGTTGACGATGAATTTTAAATACAACTCTCTGTGCTGCTGTGAAATTGTTCTCATTCTATATGGAAAAGATATAAGTTGAGGCAGTTAGAGAAGATAAAAAGGCTCAAATTCAAGAAAGGAGGTAGGCTAGTTAATTAGAGTGAAAAGAAATAGTATAGTATTGATAAAACGGTACAGAGAGTGTTTAGAACTGTTATTGTTAAGTCGTTCCCAATGTTTTAATTTAATATGAAATAGATAATGAGTTCAGGCAGTTGGAGAAGATAAAAAAATCCAAATGTTCTGAGAAGGAGGTGGGCTAGCTGATCAGAGGAAGAAGGAATCGTACAGTATTGATAAAACGGTACAAAGAGTGTTTAGAACTAATATTATGAAGTCGTTCCCAGTGTTTTCATTTAATATGAAATAGATAATAAGTTCAGGCAGTTGCAGAAGATAAAAAGACTCAAAAGTTCTAAGAAGGAGGTGGGCTAGTTGATTGAAGGGGACATGAATTGTAGAGTATCAATAAAATATTACGGAGAGTGTTTAGAGTGTTGTGAAGTCGTTTTAATGTGATATGAAATAGATAAGTTGAGGTTGTTGTGGAAGATGAAAAGACTCAAGATCAAGGAAGGAAGTGGGCTAGTTGATTAGAGGGAGAAGAAATTGTTCAGTATCGATACAACAGTACATAGAATGTTGAGAACTGCTGTTCTGCTATTGTGAAGTCGTTCTCATTCAATATGAAATAGATAAGTTGAAGAAGATGAAAAGACTCAAGTCCGAGAAAGGAGGTAGGCCAGTTGAGTGAACAGAAATTGTACAGTATCGATAAAACAGCACAGAGAGTGTTTAGAATTGCGAAGGTTTGCATCAAAGAAGGAGGAACAGGGATCAAAGGAACGGTGGCAGTAAAAAGTGAACGCGATGTTTGGGAATTTGTTTGAGTCTATTGATTGGGCCGAGTCCAGGTCAGGCGGCTCACGGAATGGAGGAAAGACTAGTCACAAGTAGTCCTAGTCACTGGGGTATTTTCGAGCTACTGAAAAATAGAAAATTAATATATTAGGACAAAATATATGGGGGGCGATAGGGTTGAATGGGAGACGAAATGTGGAGCAAAGGGCTGAATGTTGTGGAAGGTTTGACAGGCTGCGCAGTCCAAATGCGCAGTGGAATATCGACCTAGAGTACAGCAGGCAGTGGCGTACCGAACGGCAGGGAATTTTCAGGGCACAAGCAGTGGCGCTCTCTACTCTATGCTCTCTCAACTCGCTTCTGTCGGTGACAAGTCCGGAGAAACCCCCTCCCCTTCCACCCTGACTGGGGGATCTAATTCAATGAACAGGCTCACAGATTAATACTTTTCCACTCACCACAATTCGATTCGGAAAATTGGCCGGCTACAAGGCACTTAATAGCTCCCCGCTTCCTCTTCCTCACACTCTTCTCTCACCTCCCCCCCCCATTTTTTATAAACACTTTTCATGCCTGAGTGACTGCTGCTGCTACAGACTAACAGTAGACGCCACAGGAAACAAAAACGTCGAGTATGGTGTGGAAGCGGAAAGCTGTTAGCACCATAGATCAAAGCGTTCACTTCCCCGAGTGTCAAACCGAGGAAATTGAGTTCCGTCATCAGCTTTCTCTGGAATCAATCTATTTGGTGCTCACAATATTTCCAACACCTATGAACCACATCATTACTGTTTGAGAGAGATTCAGAAAGCTCTCATTATAACTAGAAAATGTGGAAGTTAAATATAACCTAGACCCATAGACTAAGTAAACAGATCTGTGTTAGAACATTTTGACTGTTGCATAAATATTTTAATTGGAACCGTTTTGGGCTTTTGTTTAGCCTGTGGCACGTCTCTAGAAGTTGTATGATTCTGAATTATTGAATGAATAAATGGATGATTCCATTTTTAATATAGTTTAGGTTTATTTTATTTTATTGCTGGTGTAGTGGATTCAAGCAAAGTTTTTCACCAAAATGAACTAAGTACGAATTAGTAAAAACCTCTGTTATTCGAAATTATCATATTGTAAACTAACAAGTAGTGATGATGGTAGATATTATGCTTCTGAAAATCATCTAGATCGACACATGTAGTTATAATGTCAGAATTCCCATAGTGTGGTGGGGGGAGGCGAATGACGCACAATGCGTCATTGAAAGGGGGTTCCAAAAAAGGGTTGGGAGTGTTCAACATGACGGACTTAATATATTTTCATTTCATCTACGATATTTTATCTAAATAAACTGATACTGTACAGGTGTAGGCCTACTCTACTGTGTATATTTATACATGATATTTCTGATGACTATGCAATTGATGTTATTTACTATTTGTCGTTGATTGAGTTGAATGGACTGAATAGATTCATATATTTGCATCGTATGTATACGAATTGGATTTATCGGTGATTTGTTAAGTATGAGATTGAGTGTACGAATTACAAATAGGGGAACGTTGAAATGTTGGTTGTAAACAACAGGCTTTCAGCTCAACAGCATTACCCTTTCCTAACGTATTCCAAACATAAGCTACACCCAATATGAAATATAATATCAGAAAATACATAAAATATTTCAACTATACATTAAATAGATGAACATTGATATTCACATCACACTTGAAAAGATGATTATTGATAGAACAAATTATTTAGTAGAATCACCAAACAAACGTGTCATATACTGCGGGATCGTTGCTCCCTTAATGCAGTTCAGTAATTGTGACGAACAAGAAAAGTAAAGTAAAGTAAAGTAACAATTTAAATTTGCATTCTGTGTTGTTAAGAAGGTGATGACTGTGATAAATAACGATATCAAATGGAATCATGTTAATAGTGTCAAAACTAATGATTTATTAAAACAATTTGAGACACTAGTTACTGTTGCTACGCCATTATCAATCTCTAGTTTCTAGCTGAATGGAAGTTGAACATTAGCAGCATAATATCAGCTGATAGTTGCAGTGATAGTAGTTTTAATTTTTCTGCTCAAAATTTTCAAGTTTATTTCAATATTATTGAAACTTTCGGATTGTTTAGTGTTATTTCCGGCTCTTATCAACCCTTCAAAATTCAAAATTCATCAGTCATATCTCGAATACGTATTCTCTGAGTGTTAATCTTTGGTGAAAACAGAAATTTTAAACTTAACCTCACTTTGGACTATTTTTGTGCCAAAATCAAGGAATGAAAAGTTTTGGGCAATTGCCTGTTTCTCTTTCCAAATATCGTGTTTGTGACTGTTCTAATAAATAAAAATAAATAAATAAAAATAAATAATATATATAGTGTGGCTGAGGTTCTAAGATTGGCGATGAGCTGTGACCAATAGAGACTGAGCTCTATTGCAATTGGCTGAGAGAAAACACACCCAAGTGTTCCAAATATGGTAATTAGACAGCAACCAATAAAGAGACATCCAGTAAATGACAAAACCAAATGCATAGTATGAGGAAGAATGAGCCGATATACTGCTTTATTTTTGAAAAGCAGAACACACCACTAATTTAGTATTATCTTGGAGTAGTAGTTCGGTTTCTCTCTTCTTGTTATTTTACATGTAATTTGACCTTGCTTCCCCTTTATGTCATTTTTTCACCTTCGATTTTTATGTACTTCTAGTATTCTCATGTTGAAAGTTGCCATAATCTGATTTTGTTAGTTACTAAGACCTCTTTATTGATTGATGTCTAACGGTTTCCATGACGATCATTTGGAATATTTGAGTGTGTCTCGTCTCGACCAATAGCAGTAGAGTTCAGCCTTTATTGGTCACCAGCTGATTGCCAATCGCAGGGCTTCAGCTACACTACATAATCTGCTGCACGATTTTCAAGCTACAGTTCACTAGAGTTGATAATGGTGTCCGAAATATATATATATATATATATATATATATATATATATATATATATATATAAACGAAATGGCACTCACTCACTGACTGACTGACTCACTCACTCGCAGAACTGAAAATCTACCGGACCAAAAACGTTCAAATTTGGTAGGTATGTTCAGTTGGCCCTTTAGAGGCACACTAAGAACGGATTTGGAAAAATTTCCAAAGATACGCCCAAAATCTGCGTTTTTCCAGCGTTTTCTCAGCTTTATCGAGAACAAATGAACAGACAATGTTCAAATTTAGTACAGAAGCTCAGCTAGGGTGTAATAATGTTGTGATAGAAGGAATTTGCAATAACGTCAAAGATACGCCCAAAATTTGCGTTTTTCCAGCGGTTTTTTCTTTTTCTCAGATTTATCGAGAACAAATGAACAGAAATTGTTCAAATTTAGTACAAAAGCTAAGCTAGGGTGTTATAATGTTGTGTTAGAAGGAATTTGAAATAACGCCAAAGATACACCCAAAATCTGCGCTTTTGTGCGTTTGGGTGAAACCCCTACTATAACCTACTAAAACCTATATCTACCTGATAATTTCATGAATCCGGTCATTTGAGAGACTTCTGATAATAGATAAAGATATGTTATCAATAGAGAATTGTTTTCAGTATAAGAAAGTGTTAAACTTCAATGCCGAATTATTGTCTTTGAAGTATCATTGTTTAATACATCAACATAGCTTGAAAAAACCAGCTTAATCATACAGTTGATTAAAATAATTGATAGGTGACTAAAACGTAACAACTTCAGTATTCTATATAGGCTGCGGGCTTCCGTGGTTCGAAACCCACCTAAAACTGTAGGCCATTCATCTCTCATTCATCCACCTCATTACCCACGCACAAGCCTAGAGCTCATGTGGGAGTCGCCATCAGTCAAAAAAAATCTTATTCGGTCAGACATTTTTGTACAAGCTCTTATCCCATTGTCATTTTCCATGGTCAAATAATGAACTATTGTTAGCATCATCAAAAAAGAGGAACCAATACAGGGTTTCAGTAGCATAATAGGTTTTTGATATTCTGTAAAATTTGTGAAAGTTTCACAAAAATGTTGAGATAGGTTAAAATTTCATAGTAGAAAACCAAAGATAGTATATAGCTATATAACTTACTAGCCGTCAGGCTCGCTTCGCTCGCTATATCCGTCTAGCAAGGGGGCTCCGCCCCCTGTTCCCCCGACTGGATCGTCCAAAAATGAGATCAGCGGGCTCGCTTCGCTCGCCTGCATGTAGACCTCAGCGGAACCTCTGTACCGAATTTGAACGTATTATGTCAATTTGATCTCGAAATACAACTGTTACTATATCGGCGTATCTTTGGAGAACAAAATAATTCTTCCACCTCAGCCAAACCTGTGTACTGAATTTTTTTAATATATATCAATCAATTATTGAAAAAGGTGAGGAAACGCAGATAAGCTGAGAAAACGCTAATTTTGGCTAACTGGATAAATTGGTATTCAGGAGGTCCTGGATAAATGCATTTCAGTCTTCAACTTGGTGCCAACCTAACAAAGTCAACTCAACTTAATGCCAACCTGACAAAATTTTTAATTTAGTTACCAGAACAACTGTTTCGAAGAGGTACTCTCTCTAGATTATAGTTCTATATTAACATAATTATAGTATGGACATTTCAATTATAATTTTAAAATATTGGAATGAGAAGAATATACATGCTAAAAGAGCTTTAAACCCTTAAAAACCACCCTTAGGGTTAAAATATCGCTGAAATATTTCTTAGTGCGCCTCTAAAGGGCCAACTGAACATTCCTACCAAATTTGAACGTTTCTGGTCCGGTAGATTTTTAGTTCTGCGAGTGAGTGAGTAAGTGAGTCAGTCAGTCAGTCAGTCAGTCAGTCAGTGAGTGAGTGAGTGCCATTTCGCTTTTATATATATAGACTATTTTAGTGAAACAAGGAACAAGTGGAAGACAAGAGCTCAATACAAAATTTACATCTTAATGACCGTGAAAATCTGGTCAATAATTAATGCAAAACGACAATCACTCGGTGACCTTGATATTGACTTTTGATATTACACCTTCTGTACCCTGTCACTTAGTTCATTGACATTACTATTTCACAGAGTTTTTGTGTGTATTGACTTTTATCGACCTTATTAATTATTGACCTTGTTTATTTCACGGCTATTGTTAACTACTGAACTAGGTATTCCTTCATTTGTCGCTTGGTATTTTGCTAGCTACATGACTCCACGTCTGTTGATCCTTCAATTGTTCTATGATCAGCATCAATCTCCAATTGACAAATCTTCAACACCTCTCAATTCAGAATCAGTGTACAGTCTCTATTCATATTACATCGTTTACAATCTACATCCATTTATTGAAATCACTTATCGACATTTTCCATTATTCATCGATTCAGTAAACTCATACTGTATTCAGAAAAAAACCAAGGTTTTGATGACCAAATGACGTTACTCACAATATTTTTACTTCTACTTACATCCTTTCATATCAAACTGATTGTTCAAACTTTACCGTTTCATGTGAGAACATTTCAGTGATACTCCATGTAAAACACTTCAGTCTATAGATTGATATGATTCAAATCAATGTTTTTACTTCCTCAAAATATGACAAAATCACAAAATTTACAAAGATAAGTTCACCAGTAAATAAGTTACTACTCAAAAAGTACAACAGAACTTTGTTCGTGAATAAGAGTCATTTCCTATTCTACACTCACTTTTGTAAGTTTTTAACGCTAGTGCGTAAGTTCTACTTTGTTTCGATGAACAAATAAATAAGGGAATCTGAATCTGAATCTTTTCTCTGTCTCATGTATATGTAGCCTACAGGACGTTTTTTTGAGTGGACCTACAGCTCTAAATCTCTCAACTTCACATCGTAACCCTGCAAAATTAACGAGTGATCTCCAAGACTACATCCAGTGCTTTATTCAAAACAAGTTGATTGATGAGATGAACTCCTGGATGTTGATGATTGATGACTATATCTCTGCTATGTACCAAGTATTTTCAAGTGCAAAGTGAGATAAGTCCTTCCAGTTTTTAATCCAGCATCAGCGAATCCATCTCGCGATCTACTATCAATCACTGTGACAGCGTGTAATTCAAAAGATATTAGTATCTTTCCATTGCAGTGTATTCTGATGTCTCTACCTCATAAAGAGCTGCAAGTATTGCTGAAGCATTGCTCATACATTCATAATAATCTTTCGCTATTGACCTGAATTTTCAATGTCAAAACCAAATATGGAAACAATCTTCAAGATTACAAACAATTTTTTTTTCATTTTTTATGAAACTGAATAAGGGGGATTGCTTCTTTAACTCGTGGTTTATAGGAATCACATTCTAAATGTGATCTATGTCATAGAAGTAATAACAAATTGACAGAAAATATAAATTACAATAAAGGCACTACCGGCGAAGAACAACTTGTGAGCCGGCAGTGAGCTCGAACTACCATATTATTAACATTATTGAAAGAATAGAATAAATTTTATTAAAACACCAGGTTTATAAAACAAGGTCACATCCCAATCATTGAGAACGA
The DNA here is from genome assembly GCF_014356525.2 of Nilaparvata lugens. Classification (NCBI taxonomy): domain Eukaryota; kingdom Metazoa; phylum Arthropoda; class Insecta; order Hemiptera; family Delphacidae; genus Nilaparvata; species Nilaparvata lugens. The sequence continues at coordinate 81,829,188 of NC_052505.1, read as the reverse complement.
TAAGTGAGAAAATGACAGAACAATTAATAGGAAGCTGAGGCAATAATATATTTGAAGATTTATAGCAAAAATGAAGCATTATATTTATATGAACAACATTCTCTTCGCTTGAAGTATCCTCAAGGATATTATTTGTGGCTTCCTAGCATTGTTATCATGGATTTATCTGAAATCATAGTAAATATTAGTACTTGAGAGTGGAATCGACTAATCATCAACGTACCCCACATGATTGTCACGTATTTTTTATAGTTAAATAACGATTAGCCTCCTGCTTGGCATCAGTCGGTAGAGCATGAAATATTTTAATAATTATAAAAATCAGGTCGTGGTTTTTTATAGGATACAGTCTCACTTTAGTACGACATGTTCTTGTCATCATACATAATGGGCTCATACAGGAGCTTATAAAAATAATACTGATAATTATTAAAAATAATATATGGTACTCATCCTATAATATTGAGGAATAAAAATAAATCGCACACCATAAACAATTTGATACATATATTAACAAATATTGCAAAAATAAATCAGAGCAAAAATATATAGAGCGACACAGATATATAATATAAGATAGAACAATAATCGAAATCAATAGAATATCACAGGCTAATACTATCTTTAAATTTTATAGCACGAAAGTTACCATGTGCTTTCATTTTTATGATGGTATGCATTCATTTGCATGTAGCTGCGATATCAGCTTGCTATACTTGTCGACTTGGACAATTCTATTTTGAATAATTTTAGGTCCGCTGATAAATGCCAAACTAGTAATCCCAATATATATATTAAATTCTATAGTTTCTAATAGATTTCATTGTAATAAATATATTTTTTATCTCAGGGTGCGAGATTCGGCACCTGAAGGAATAAAAGAGCAATTCATCTAGTGAATCAGAGCTACATTAAATTATCGTAAATAATATTGCAGAAATTAATGATCATATGAATATTGTATAACAGCCTAGATTTTATACTTCTTTGATTGATAGATCTTCTGATATATGGATTGATTCGTTACTTTCTAATAAAATACCTTTTATACTACATTTACTTGCGCAAGTATTTTTACCAAATTCTTAATTTATAAGAAAACCCTTTCGACGAGCTAGCTTTGATTCTTATTAATTTCGAAGCACTGAGGGCGCCCTATCACTATTTCAATATTTTTCACTCACGTGTCGGAATTTCTTATGCTGCTGATGTCGATCCAACTCCTGGTGGTCCTGGATTATTGTGCCGGAGTCGTCTCTTCCAAGGGGTACAAAATTATTTAAAAATGACTTTTGCTTTATAAGAGCATCACAAAATCTACAAGGATAAGTTCAACAGTGAATAAGTTACTACTCAAAAAGTACAATACAGAACTTTGTTCGTGAATAAGAGTCATTTTGCTATTCTACTCTCACTTTTGATTATTTTTAACGCTAGTGCGTAAGTTCTACTTTGTTTCGATAAACAAATAGATAAAGGAATCTGAATCTGAATCTCGTTTCTCTCTGTCTCATGTATATGTAGCCTACAGGACGTTTTCTTGAGTGGACCAACAGCTCCAAAAATCTCTCAACTTCACATCGTAACCTGCAAAATTAACGAGTGATCTCCAAGACTACATCCAGTGCATTTATTCAAAACAAAGTTGATTGATGAGATGAACCTCCTGGATGTTGATGATTGATGACTATATCTCTGCTATGTACCAAGTATTTTCAAGTGCAAAGTGAGATAAGTCCTTCCAGTTTTTAATCCAGCATCAGCGAATCCATCTCGCGATCTACTATCAATCACTGTGACAGCGTGTAATTCAAAAGATATTAGTTATCTTTTCCATAGCAGTGTATTCTGATGTCTCTCCCTCATTAAAGAGCTGCAAGTATTGCTGAAGCATTGCTCACACATTCATAATAATCTTTCGCTATTGACCTGAATTTTCAATGTTAAAACCATAGATGGAAACAATCAATTTTGCAAACAATTTTTTTTTCATTTTTTTATGAGACTGAATAAGGGGAATATTGATTCTTTAATTCGTGGGTTTATAGTAAATCACATTCTAAATTGATCTATTTGTCATAAAAGTAATTACAAATTGATAGAATAAATATTATAGATTACAATATGGGAACAACCTGTGCTCCGGCAGTGAGCTCGAACAACCTATATTATTAACATATTGAAAGAATAGAATAAATGTTATTATAAACAACCAGATTATTATAAAACTAGGTAACACCCCAATCATTAAGAACAATAACAGAGAAAATGACAGAACGATAGGAAGCTGAGGCAAAAAATATATTTTGAAGATTTATAACAAAATGAAGCATTATATTTATATTGAACAACATTCTTTTCCGCTCAAGTATCCTCAAGGATATTATTTGTGGCTTTCTATCATTGTTATTCATGGATTTATCTGAATCCATAGTACATATTAGTACTTGAGAGTGGAATCGACAGAATCATCAACCTACCCCACATGAATAAGAAAGAAAAAAATGAGTGGTGGATATTCTCAGCGGGTATCGAGATCGAGTACCATTTTGTTTATCAATTTTCAAGAAAATGACTTTCTCAGAGACAAGTTATCCTACAAGGATCTTATCCTACGAGAGTAGATGACTCTACATAGTTTGAGATTATTATTATAGTGAAGTCCTCGTTATAATAGCAGTAGTGAAAGATAGGAGAACAAAGTTGCCGAATGTCGACCTTGCCACTGCATATTCTATAGAGGATAGCTGATTCCAGTATTTATAATGTGATATCCACCGTTTATCTTTGTTTAAAATAATCAATTATATTTCATTCGTCATGACAATAAACTTTTCAATGATCTAATAATGAATTTTCATGATTGAGATTTAATATTTTGTTAATCAATTATTTTTCTAATTGAAAAACGATTTGGGAACGTTGCAAAGATAGAGGAGGATAGCGCTATCTGCTTTTCCGAATAATAGAGAAGGATAGCAACACCAATGTTAATCGAATACTGCCATAACGTGGACATCACTATAGGCTCTCGAACTGTATTCCTGACTGAGCTAAGTTCCTCTACCTTTCAATCTGATTCACTTTTTTTGTAATCCTTGTGACAAACTTTTGAAGCTTCTGAATTTCATGATACACAAGTTGAAGTAATCGTGATAGCTAATTGAAGTAATTGTTTCTGACTGAGCTAAGTTACTTCAACTGCCAATCTGATTTACTTTTTCTTGTAATATTCAAACGTTGCTGGTGACAAACTTATGAAGCTTCTGAATTTTATGAAACACAAGGTGAATTAATCTTAACGGTGGGAGGATACAAAAAAGTTGGAAATTATACTGCCATTATAATGAGGACCTTACTATAGGCTCTCGAATTGTATTCCTGACTGAGCTATGTTCCTTTACCTTTCAACCTGATTTACTATTTCTTGTAATCCTTGTGACAAACTTTTGAAGCTTCTGAATTTCATGATACACAAGTTGAAGTAATCTTGATAGCGGGAGAATACGAAAAAGATGAAGATTATACTGGAGATTCTTATGATCTTACAATCGCAACCGAATGATAGACTACTCAATTTTTGTGTCTATGTCTTTTTTTTGTCAATGGGGAGTTGAGATCTCTTACATTAGAGACAAGTTTTCTGAGGATAAAAAACGTGATCCGCTTTTTCCTTATCAGATGGCAGTAGGGGGAAAATCTCTCATTTCTTGTCGGATGATTACAGTCGTGTGCTCTTACACGAGCTTTTTCCCTCTTCGACGATAACACGAGGTGATCAACGCAGAAAATCGCTCTCGTCTAATACTTCCTGTCCCAGTTCTAGTTTAATCAGCGGAATTCGGGTCTGGTCGTTCAATCCCTTACATTGCCACCCTTATCATGATTTATCCCTGATGATATCTCAAGCCAACTATCTAAGAAACATTTATCGTCTTACACGAAACTCTTCTCACTAATGTTACATTCACAAGATATTTCATAGCAGAGTCTGTCTGCTATATACAATCTAGTACGAGGGTACTAAATTGTATCGCTTCAGGTGGGTAAGGCGACATTTCTTCGAGCAACTGTCTAAAATATTCAAGCGACATTTTTGTTCGACATTTCTTCGATCAACTATCTGAATTATGGTTTTAATCATCTTTGCAGCTAGTGCAACTGATGATTAAAGTAAATCACTCAAAATTCAATAATCAGAATAGATTTTTCCTCATAGATGATTTTGATCTGTAGAGAGACTCCAATTAATCAAGTTGTGGAGACTAGATATTGTCTAACAATTGATTATCTATTCAAAATCAAGATACCGGTTCCGGTTGTTACACCATCATCTATCTCTGGTAAACTAAATCTATGTAGGAATAAAGAACAGCAGTAGGCTATTATTTATTCTCACAGCCGAGCACTGTTATTAGTGGAAGCCGTGACCTATCAAGGTGAACGTCAAAACAAGCCCCTCCCAGAGCGGTTCAAACAAAACAAAATGGCGAATCGTACAGCAAACACAGCAATGAAATGTTATCACATAGTTATGTGTTTATTGAATGTTACATGCTTTAGATTATCAAAGTTACGGAATAAATATATGAAATCAATAAAAATTATCACAGAAACATGGGAAAACAAAAGAATAACAGAATACAGTAACAAATTACCGACCAGATAGCCGAGTTGACCAAGGCGTTGCAACCTGCTAATCTGCTAGTGCTATCTGGTGGTGGGTTCGAATCCCACCGAAACCCATCGAAGAGGCATGGACGTTTCATCATCTCATAATTCACCCTCACACTTCCCATTACTCACGCATAAGCTGAAAGCTCATACGCAATAATAAAAAAAATTACCTACTAATTTATGATAAAACAAAAATTGGTGGTGTCATATTGGTTGAAATGAACCTCATCATTTTAACTTAATTGTAAATAATATTATTCTTTATTACTTGATTTGTATTTCTAAAGCTTCTACAATCTTCAGAAGATCTGTCTTTGTTGTTAAAATGGAGATACTCAACATTCTCCTCGGCCTTGAACTTCTGCAAGTTTATGAAATGTTATTGATACCGGTAGTATCGTCTGCTATAATCGCTTTTGAATCCCCTATTAGATAGTTCCCATCTCAAATTAAGATTTTCAATGATTATTCACCACAATCTTTTAAGGAAAAAGTCCAGATATATACAGTACCAGAACATTATCAGTATTACCATACATACATTATCCACCAATTATTGTAGAGCTGCTTCTAAAGGCTATTCATCATCAGACTATGCTGACTTTATTAAAGGTGAGCAGAATTAATATCTCAATATCGGAGACCGAGCTTTGCTCTGGAGTACAAAAGCATGAAAAATGTATTACGAAAAAAGAAATTATAATAACATTCATACATAAATGTTCTATCTAATCACAGTAAATTGAGATTGATTCCCAGAGGAATGCAATAATTTCCCTCACAAAGGCCCAGTTGCACAAGAGCCGGTTAAATTTTAATCCTGATAAACTTCACGTGAACCAAATCAGAGAATACTATTTCAAAAAGATGGATCTATTGGAATTAATCAGGATTGGAAATAGCCCTGTTTTTTTTGCAACCGGCACTAAGTACCTGACTGAGTGATTACAAAAGTTCAACATCTGAGTCATAATTTTGACACAGTCCCACACACATGAACTCGCTCACTCATCTCCATCACCAAGAGCCGATTAAATTTTAATCCTGATTAACTTCACGTGAGCCAAATCAGAGAATACTATTTCAAAAAGATGGATCTATTGGAATTAATCAGGATTGGAAATAGCCCTGTTTTTTTGCAACCGGCACTAAGTACCTGACTGAGTGATTAGAAAAGTTCAACATCTGAGTCATAATTTTGACACAGTCCCACACACATGAACTCGCTCACTCATTTCCATCACCAACAGACGACAAAATAATTATTATCAGCTGTTTTTCCAAGGATAAATGATAATTATCCTTTTAATATTCAGCGAGTTTTCCCAGGGATGAGACCTAGTGCAATCGAATCTTTATATTATAAACCTACTATGTTCTGAATTTCGTGAGAATTGTTAGTGCCGTTTTCGAGATCCGGTGAAATACGAATATATAAACATTTAAACATCCAAACATCTCAACATATAAACAGAAGCTGCTCGTTCAATAGTATAGGATTCTCGGGAGTGATAAGTTAGCGTACATCCAAACCCTTAGCTTGGGTTTATTATCCACAATTATAACAATAAGGTTTAATAATAACAGTGTATTGCCATCTGAAAGCAAAATCTCAACCTTCTAAACTTTGGAATATAACCTTTCCCTTCACATTTAAAACATAACCTTCTGTTAGACGACAGTAAGGCTATACCTCACATCCTCCTATATAATAAGATTTTTTTAGAATTGAACATCCTGAGAACTGCGTAAAGGACTTGAGTCCCCATAGAGATATTTTAGGAAACTCTAAAGCCTAAGCTTCTTATCGATAAGGAAAATGCTTTGAAGGAACTATAGCATGAGATTGTATGAATGTTGTCAAAAGATGTAAGCCTTCTGTTAAGGGCCACGTGTGTTGAGCTATAGTTGTATCTAACTCCTAGTTTCTAGTTGCAGGTAGTCTTTGACCTGTAACTTCTAATTGAGTTGACGATAGTATTATAAGCCAATAAGAACAAAGAAAGCACCACGAAGAAAGGTCAATCAAAATATTTGCGTAATAATTAGACTATTCCTAAAACGATATAGGTTCAACTGATTTTTGTGCAACCGGGCCGAAAACTTAAATATATTGAAAACTGACAAGTAACCCGTGCTCCGCAAGGGTCTAATTAAAAACTTGACTGAAAACTTGACCTACTGAAATATTTAAGAATACATATGCCTATAACAATCCTCGGTTAATTGAGAATCTATATGCAAAATTTCAAGTAAATCAGACCATTGGTTCAGACGTGATGATGCGTCATTCGTGAGTTTCCTAAGCCGATTCTCCCCTTTATTATATATTATAGATGAAATTTATGCAAGTTTCAAGCTGTAAACTGAAAAATTACAAACAGGTTTCCAAACAATGCATGGGGAATGATTTGAGACGTGTTACAGCGACAGATGCAATTACTAATGAATTAGACTTAGCTGATTTTCAAATTTTAAGCTCAATGTTTTTTCGACTTTGAATAAATTATAATAATGATCTTAGTATAAATTGATTCAAGAAATTGTTATGTTCATGACAGTTCTGGGAAATAAATGTAAAAAATTATAAAATCAGACGTAGATTATATTATAATGGCATTATAAGATAATAATGCGTATCATTGGAACAGCAAGGAACTACATCAGTTGATTGAGATATTCTTGAAATCACAGAGCAATACTTTTTTCAAATTGTTGAATAGCTGCTTTCCATGAATATTTTTATGATAAGTCAATTCCAGAATCATAATCAACATCATGATGAGAATGTCAATAATAGTATTTCTTTATGCAAATTTTAAAGCACAATATATTGTTTCTCCATCAGCATCTTTCATTGAGTGGAGGTTCTAAATCAAATCCAACCAGATTCATTTAGTGTCTCAGAAAATAGTACAGAAATAATGCATAAAATTGATATAATCTACTTGACAGTTATGGATTACAAAAATAAAATGTTGAGTCTTAAAATTAATTGGCACTACCAGCAAAACCTCATTGGTTTGTGTGCTGGTGACGAGTAACGAACCAGTTCGAAAATTAGAATCGATATCGTATATTGTTTCCCTGATAATGCAAGGAAGAATCGAACAAAATGTTGTGAGAGGAGCCGCATACTAGCGTCTAGCGTCACAGCTCGCAACACTGAAACAAGAGAGCTACTTCACAATTTTGTCTCGTAGAGCAAAGAAAAGGAGAGCAGTGTGCTCTCATTCATTGTACGTTCTTCATCTGAGTGCCGGGTCAGCCGAGAGAACAATGCCGCGTTATTTCTTCTCAACACTCATAGAAAGATACCTGGTGACATTCTCTCGACATTAATCTTGGAGACTCCATTCAACATTGTGGTTGCAAAATAATCATAGACTATTATAGTGGTGGTAGTGGAAATGAACCAGTTCATCTCTTTTGGGAACCTACACATTTGTGCATGATATACAAAACACAGATTGGCAATCAATGAACCAGTTTATCTCCTTCGGGAACCTACACATTTGAGCATGATATACAAAACACAGATTGGCAATCAATGTGGAATGAATGATCATAGGGAATTTATAATTGGGAAGGAGCTGCATTAGTTCTCCAGAGGAGATAATAGAGGGCGAATGGGAAAGATTCAGAAAACAAGTTCTCAGCTAGATAGAATTGCACTTCCCGGTAATGTTGAATGCTCATTTCTTTCCTGAATGCTTCGGGAATGATCCAACTTAACAGTGGAATGCATTCATCATTTCCAATCAAGAAGTAATTGTTTTTTTAAATTTTTACCTCAATGCATTTCCATGTCCGAAAATCCAGTGTGGAATGAATTTGTAGTAATGTGGTCTAGTTCAGCTTCTCGGATTCTAGTTTTTTTGTACAATGGTACAAACAGAATGGTCAGGTCGATATGTAGATTTCAGCTTCAGCTCTCTATCGAACTTCTATATCTTTATCCATTATATCTATATACTTATCATTGCACAGTTGTGGTTGTGGAGCGTTTTGACTCACGTTGACTCAGTGTCTAAGCTAATACTTATTGAATGAGTCATGTGAGTTATTATGAGTCATTCGCCTGCTACTCCCGTTCGAATGATGGCCACTTGAGTCAAATCCTCTGAATATGATTCATGAGTTAAAAAAATCACTGATGGTTTGAAACCCACCGAAAAATGTAGGTTCAATCATATCTCATCATCATCCGCCTCATTACTCACGCACAAGCCTAAGGGTCATGTGAGCATCATCATCAGCAAAAATAGTTACATCGATTTCTTTCGAGACTTACTCGTTCTGTTGAAGACTGATAAGAAACACAATCACCACTCTTTGAAATATGATTTTTTTAAAACAATCAGAATGGACTGAGTTGTGACTGATAAAAACTTAATTGAATGAAAAGAAAACATTTTCTATTATTAGCGGATTGTTCCCATTCCATTGGATTTTTACATTTTTTTATTACATTCAAAGAGGTTATGGACTGATTACTACTTGATTATTGAGTGTTTATGTCAATTTATTGACGTGGTTGTAGTATTGTGTTCCCTATCTGATATTATTTTGCAATATGATACCTTGGAGAATTTAATGCTTTAAAGACTGATTACTTGATTATTAAGTGTAAATATTTGTTTATTTATTGATGTAGTTGTAGAGTATTGTGGTGGTGGGAAAACGGTGTCGGCGGAGGGAAATTTGCTTGCGGGAGGGTGGCGCTGGGAGGCGATAGGTGGGCGGTGCGTTCAGTCGAGCTGTGCTGCTTTCGGCCGGCAGCAGCGAGGCAGTTTCGAGGCAGGATGTGGCCGCGAGTGGCGCTGCTTCTGCTGTGCAGCGGGCAGCTGGCGTTCGGGGTGCTGCCAGACGAGGCAGCTGCACCCGCCAACCTCACCACCTCCAATGAGACTGTCGCCGACCATGTGCCCGAGAAGGACCCGCTCTTCCCCGAGGACATTTTCACGATGGAGCAGCGACGCAGGGGGGCCGTGATTGTGCACATTCTCGGGGTTGTGTACATGTTCGTGGCGCTGGCGATTGTGTGTGACGAGTTCTTCGTGCCGGCGTTGGACGTGGTGATCGAAAAACTCGACATCGCTGAGGATGTGGCAGGTGCGACCTTCATGGCGGCCGGTGGATCGGCACCCGAGCTCTTCACGAGCGTGATCGGCGTGTTCGTGTCGTTCGACGACGTCGGCATCGGTACCATCGTCGGCTCGGCCGTCTTCAACATCCTGTTCGTGATCGGCATGTGCGCGCTGTTCTCGCGAACCGTCCTCACGCTCACCTGGTGGCCCTTGTTCCGCGACTGCTCCTTCTACTCGATCTCCCTCATTACACTCATCATCTTCTTCCGCGACAACCACATCCACTGGTACGAGGCAGCCGTACTCTTCTCCTTCTACCTGGCCTATGTCTCCTTCATGAAGTTCAACCAGCCGGTCGAGCGCTTCGTCAAAAAGCACCTCTACAAGAACAGGGTAACCCGAGTTCGCAGCACCGATCAGCTCATGCCATCGGTTAGTAACCTCAATTTAATTTCTTACAAGTGTATAATATTGATCGTTGAATTATAATAATATTATTAAGCGTATGGTGTGGCAACCGATCAGCTCAGGCCATTGGTTAGTACCCTCAACTCAATTTCTTACATGTTGTACAACATTGTTCGTTTATTTCATCCATTCATACATGCCACTGGTTATTATAAAAATAACATTGACAATAATTGTCATACAGTTTAATACACAAATATAATAATAATAATATTAAGCGTATCGCAACCGACCAGCTTATGCCATTGGTTAGTACCCCAATTCATCAACCCAACTTCTTGGATGTTATACAAAAATATTGTTCGTTTTATGAAAATAATAATGAGCGTATGATGTCGCAACCAATCAGCTCATGCCAACGGTTAGCATCCCACATCTCAGCGCAACTTCTTAAATTTTCATCAATATAATTTGTTTTATAATAATAATAATAATAATATAATAATAATAATAATAATAATAAGAAGCGTAAATAGGTGCGTACAGACTTATGCGCCATGAACAAGGGCATTCCACTTTTCATCAGCTGATGCTAAGCTTTTTATAATTATGTGTATCTTACTGTTTCTTTATACATACAGATATTACATGAATAGCATGAGCAGATTCCCTATGAAAGCTCACAAAGAAGAAGAAGAAGAAGAAGAAGAAGAAGAAGAAGAAGAAGAAGAAGAAGAAGAAGAAGAAGAGAAGAAGAAGAAGAAGAAGAAGAAGAAGAAGAAGAAGAAGAAGAAGAAGAAGAAGAAGAAGAAGAAGAAGAAGAAGAAGAAGAAGAAGAAGAAGAAGAAGAAGAAGAATGATGATATGAGTCATAATGAATCATGAGAGGAATAACACATTTTGGACACCGCATTAATATATTCATAATCCACATTTTGATTTGTACTGCAGTGTAAATTTTAGAAGAAGAAGAAGTAGAAGAAGAATAAGAAGAAGAAGAAGAAGGAGAATGATGATATGAGTCATAATGAATCATGAGAGGAATAACACATTTTGGGCACCGCATTAATATATTCATAACCCACATTTTGATTTCTACTGCAGTGTAATTTTTTTAAAAATACAGTTTTAGGTATCTGCCTGTTGTGCCTTTTCGTAAAAGTATAATAATTGCACTTGATTGAATAAGAGATAATATTTTGAACATGGATTCAAGGACAGAACCACCATCACTCCTCAGTAATGCCAAGTTCCCGTTGGCTCCTAAATCTTTCTTGCAGCTAACGCTGTTCTTTGTCATTCCATGCATCTTTATGCTAGTAAATAATAATCATAATATTAACTGTCAAGGGCATAGGCGAATCCACAGACTATAAATAATTCAAGCACTGCCATTAGATATTAGCTAGAAGCACTGGCTCACTAACATTCAAGCATTAAACAGATATAAACAAGCACTCAATGAAAGAATTATGCTTTCTTCCTAGAATATAAATAGAGATAAGCCTATACAGTCCGATGTCTATCAATAATTTCAAAGTCTGTATAGAATAGAATTATAGTCTACGACTATTGCGTTCTATAGAGTATGAATAAAAATCGTCTACGTCTTTGCAGTAATCTGTTTGTCAAATAAAAGTCCAGACGGAATTAATTGCAATTGGCGTCTGTAAAGAAAACAATTTCTTCAGTCAAGTTTGAGTAAGCTAGCAATTCCATTCCATATTTCACTTTCCACTTTCCGTTTTCAATTCGCTTAGTACATTGCACTTCTTCTCCATATTCCACTTTGACCTTTCTACTTTCCACAAGATATTTTCTTTCATTTATTTTATTGAGCTTTTTGAGCTTTTATCACCCTAAAAAGCTCAGAGCTCAATACTGTCGCTCAGTCGCTGACATTGTTCGGTGTGGTTAGTAATTCGCTTTTGAATACGGGACCTGGAAGCCCGGGATCCGGTGAAACTATCTTGATACTGTATATTGTGTCATTTGATATTTGAATCGTGATCGTGGTAATGTGGAGTAAAATCATGTATTCATCTTAAATCGTAACGTTTTAAGTAGTCGTGTATTTTGCAAAATATATCAGTCCCAATCACTCAATATACAGGTATATTGGTATACTCTCATAAGTAAGTAACCTATACCTATGAATAGACTTCTGAATTCTTGATTTCTAAAAAGTGAGCTCATCACAAAAAATATGTCTATCAATCAAAGCATGTTGTCATTTAGTACAAAATTATGTAAGGGGAGGGGTCAAAACAAAAGAAGGTCAGAAGTGTTCGACACGACAATTATTGTCCTTTTATCACGAGGATCCCTATGTTTCGGGGATAGAATATTGTAGGTGATGAGTGAGGGGTTTCATCATTGCTATAGGAGAGGGGATGCGAGCCTCAGTAATGAGTAAGAACTCTCTTGAGAGAATCCTGGATACGCTAGTGGTCAAGTGTATTAGAATGTTATATCATATACTCCTCACAATAGCTCGTTCTACACGTTATGAGTAGAAGTAAAATTTGAGGTAGACTGGCCACTAGTACCTTGTACCTAGTTTTTAATATAGATGATAATGTTCACCTTGATAATGTCTCCATTATGCATTCCACAGTGATATTCCCAACGGTGGGTCGCATCAGTGGGAATGTTTTATAAAAATGGCATCAACTTCTTGAATTATATCCATGAAAGAAGCAATTTTTTTAATCATATTCCCTTCACTTGTATCTAACTAGTTTTCAGCCTACTATAATAGTGTTGATATTTTTCTTCATAATGAATTTCATGGCTATATTCCTAACGGTGATGTTCACCAGTGAGGTATGATTCAGAAACATAGTGACACATTCTTGAATTATATTCGGGAAAGTATCAATTTATATGGATAATACCTATACACTCCACTTGTACATGATAAGCATGAAATAACATGGCCAAAGGTGAATAATAATAAATATAATTACTGATATTGAAGAGCTTCAATAATAAATATTAGCAATGATATTGGAAACCTTTTTTATCAAAGAAAGGATGCCATTCAATATATACGGTATATAATCATAGTCAACAGTCCACAACGATTTGGCATGAATAAATCATTGGAGGTTTTCATCTTTTGAATTCATACTGGAATTTCATGAGGGGAGTGTTGTATAATGGAGTATTGCTATGAATGATCATGAAGTGTCTGATTAAATTGAAGGAATGTCTGATTAAATTTCACTGGAATGTTTCAGAGTTTGCGATTCAAGACGAAATGTTCCACAAAACATTTGATGAGGAGAAATTGCTTTGATGAAAAACCTCTTCAATTGTATTCTATGAGAAACGTGTTAATCAAAACGCACCTTTTAAATTATACCTTCCCAATTCAAAAGCCTGTAGATATCATACGACAAGTGGGGTGGATTTTTCTATGGTTCCCATTTTTCATTCATTAACTCTATTCTTCATTTAAGATTTTCAAATGCATTCGCCTACTTCTAATAATTTATTCTACACTCAACTGTACTCGAATCATTCACATGATCAGAAAAGGACCAACAGGGCTAGCTCCAAACCGCCCACTTTCTTAAAAATCTGGATTTTCTGTATCTTTTCATGTTATTCTTATTTCTTATCTCACATTTTTAATAGTCATCATTGTAGAGGTGTATCTTCATTCATTTCATCTACTCAACTAATCTAAATAAAGTACACCAATCTAACGTTTGATCAGCTTCTTTCAAACATTCCGACCAATAATAATTGATTATTGTTTCCTCAATCAACTCTTGCTGAAAAAAAACTTGATCATTTGTAATATCTCAACACTAGGTGGGTAGATAGATAATTTGAAGGTGTGATAATCAATTAAGAAATTGATAGAAAATTTGAGTGCAGTATCGCTATTTTAATTATCAGTGAATTTCCTCATAGGAGACTTACTTTGGCATCGTATACCAACTGTAGTGAACTGGGATTCAGGAACCGACTTCCTCTTTCCGTTTTTGCTTAAAATGCTTCCTTCTTATAGATGCTCCCACACATTTAGGTGTGTTTCAAAACACCTGGATCAAACTGATTCTAGCTATCAAGTTCATAGCTATCAGTGAGTGTAGCTCATGGTCATCCATCCACCGGGAGAGCTAAGGTCACGTATTCAGATATTACAGAAATTTTAGCTATAAGTCTTGTAATGCAGGCCTTGTATTACAAAGTTTCAGTGATACGGGCCAGTGGATTTGAATTGTCCTGTTTCCTTCTCACTTTTTACGAATCGTCCAATTTTTAAAATCTCTCTCTGAATTTGTCACAGATGAATGAATACAATGTCTATCACCATTTTCATTTGGTGTATGATCTAATTTCGACACAAATCATCCACGAGAATAATTGAGAAAAGGCGAGAATACAATTTAGAAACCCATATGGCTTTTATTGATTTCGAAAAAGCTTTTGATAGAATTGATCAAATTCGACTCTGGGAGATTCTGTGGAAGAGAGGTTATTCAAGACATCTGATTGATGCTGTCAAAACCTTATACCGTGGAACAAGAATCATTATAAATACAGGTAATAAAAGACTAGAAGAGATAACTATAAATCAAGGAGTAAGACAAGGGTGTAGTCTATCACCCACTTTATTCAACATTTACATTGACCACATTTTCAAAGAATGGAAAATGTAAAGTAGATTTGGGTATTAAATTATATGATGACGTTTACCTCAATGCATTTTTGTTCGCGGATGATCTGTGGATAATACAGGAAAATGAAGACAGTCCACAAAAGTCAGTTCATATCCTGAATGAAATATGCAAGGCTTATAATTTCAGAATTTCTAAGGGGGAGACAAAAATCATGGCATTCACCAGTCAAGATCAAAAAGAGTTATTGACAACATAGTACTGGAGCAAGTGTCACAACTCACAACACAGCTACCTTGACTGTGATATCAGTTTCAATGTCTAATTGGCTATTGATGAGAAAATAAGTAAAATCCAATCAATTTGTGGCAACATCAGCAGAACCCTAAACAAGAAAGCGAGGGAAGAAACACTCATGAAGTTCTACAGAGTGATGACTGCCTCTGTTCGTCTGTACAGAAATGAATCATGGGTTACAGCAAAATCAACCGACAAGATCAAAAATAGTTATTGACAACATAGTACTGGAGCAAGTGTCACAACACGGCTACCTTGGTTGTGATATCAGTTTCAAGGTCGAATTGGATACTGATAAAAAAATAAGTAAAATTCAATCAATTTGTGGCAACATCAGCAGAACCCATCTACAGAGTGATGACTGCTCCTGTTCTTCTGTACAGAAATGAATCATGGGTCACAGCAAAATATCTAGAGAGCAGGGTGCAGGCAGCAGAAATGATATTCCTTCGCAGGACTAAGGGCTGTGACCGCCGGGACCACATAAGAAACGAGGATATACCACAAGAGCTAGGTGCTTTCAACATGAACGAGAAGGTAATATCATATCGCAACCAATGGAGAGAGCATGTCAACAGAATGCCAGCAGAAAGGATACCCTTGAAGATTCTGGACTACCACCCGAAAGCGGGAAGAGATATAGGTAGACCTAGAAAAAGATGGCAATAGAATACATAATATGTGATAGCTGTTAAAATTTTTTAGTTTCATCATAGATTTACCGTATAATGTAAAAAAAAATCAATTTTATTTTTAGATTTACTGTGTGCTGTAATAGATTCAATCTATACTGTTGTGAGTCGGAACAGGCAAGAGCCTTAACCTTGAATGGAAGAAGAAGAAGATCATCCACGGTCATTATCAAAAATTAAAGGATGACCCTCAAATTCATAGAATAGGCTGATGCTTCATTTTGTGTGCCCTCAACTAATTAGAATAAACTGCGGCAGTCAGACAAGTGGAGTGGGAGGACTCATTCATTTAGTAGCAGTAATAGTGTCATAGATGCACTAATAGATGGAGAGTCCCCTGGGGAGCTCAGTTCATGTCTGACATGATGATGTCACACTCTGCACAACTGTTAGGTATTCTGCCATAGATTGACCTCTGTAACTGATGGCTACTCTGATTACTTGGCTGACTGAGAGTTACTGATCAAACAGCTGTGATAAACTGAGATACTGTGACCACAGACATACTATAATGAGGTCCACGTAATAATGCAGTATTTGATTAACAAAGTTGCTACTATCCTTGTCCATCAAGTATCAAGCATATAGCGCCATTCTTTACTAGTTCCGCAACTTTACCAGATCGTTTCTTAACAATGTAGGAATATTAATTAATCAGCAAAATATTCAATCTCAATTATGAGAATTTACAATTTAATCATTGGAAACTATATTCTCTTAGCAAATGAAATATATTGATTATTTCTAGCAACAATGAACAGTTGATTTCACATCAGATATACAGGTACCAGCTATCTTTCATGGAAGGCAGTGGCAGAGATTCAGAACGCTATTATATTTCCTACTATTATTCGCTCCTATATTTCTCTACTGTTATTGTATCGTGGACCTCAATATAGACACTGAAAGGATTCGATATTATGGGAAATTTAAAAAAGTGCTCACTTTTAGCTGTGATTGGAATCCTTGTTAAATGATGAATCCTTCTGTTGATGTATATCAAACTGAGATGACAGAACTGATAAGTGACCACAGAGTCTCAGAGATACTAGCTAGTCACTGTATGGATTCAATACTATGGGAAATGTACAAAAAGTGCCCACTTTGAGCTGTAATGAAAATCCATGATGATTGATGTATCCTTTTGAAGATGTATAATAGGTCCAAAGTGCTGAAGATTGATACCAGGAAGTTAATTTTGCTTTGCTCTAGATAAAAATACAACTGGCTGCCGATAAAGTAAATAGACATAAGAGATTCCATCCTGAATCTTACTGTGAACTTCCATTTTGCATTTTTCACTGATTGGTATTCAGTCTCATTCAATATTCCAATGATCTAATTGGTGAAATGATTCTATATTCTTCATGATATAATGAAATATGACTATTACTTTCATATTAGAGTATAAATGCAGAATAGATTCACAGTATGGAAATAGATAGAGATGTGAAGTAATATGAGAATAGTTGTTATAAACTTTGAATTTGAAACTTTCAAAACATGTCAAAATTGTCAAGCATTTATTAAGAATTATTAATTGTGAATTACTTTATCAAGAAATTCCAGAATTATTGATTGATTTTTGAATATTCAATCAACTCACGACACGAGTTGGAACTAACATTAACAAACTGATTAATAAATTCTCCACGCTGACTGAATTGAACCAAAGTAGATCAGAGTAGATTAAATCTTCACTCTGTGAAGATATTAAACTCTGTGTGATTGATCAGAGTAGATATCTTCACTCTGTGATTGAACTGAATACATTTAATTTCGTCTGGAACATTGACTGTCCATGTAATTTCCGGTTGATAACTGCATTAATGTATAGAGATTTATTTAGTGATAATCATAGTGGGCCTACATTCAGGCCGAATTATATCTTCTCCTCCAATTATGGATGAAGAAATCCAAAGAAAAAACTATTTATAGAGATTTATCACTGATTAAAATACATTTTTTTCAAGGGATTAGCGTTCTACAAAAAATTCTGTAATGTGATTACGGGGCTTTCAAGGGACCGAGCTTCCACTACGAAAATTAACTTATAAAGGTCTGAATCATCAAAGTTCCACTGTATTTTCAGATAAATAGTTGTATGTAGGTCAAAAAGAATGTTCTTCTATTGTTTCTTATCTTATCCATTTGGCTTTTCAGTTACTGAGTTCATCTTTATTGGCTGTTGTTTAACGGTTCTCATGACTATATTTGGAATCTTAGGTGTGTTGTGAGTCGCGGCCAATGGGAGTAGAGCTTAGCATTTATTGGTCGACAGCTAATGGCCAATCGTAGGGTTCCACTAACATTCTGCTGCTCAACGTTGAAGCTTTCAGCTCACAAGAGAATGATAATGGTAAAACAACCGAAATTAATAAACTAGGAAAAACTAGCGATTTTGACCAAATCAAGTCGTTTTCTTTCAACTATTATTTGAACTGATTTGATTGAGTTGAGTCAATAGACCATTATGAATTTGTCACAATAGTCTGTTGTAACCTATCCATCAGAAATAAAATTATAGTCAGATTTTAATAATCCAACAAATGTTTGCCCTGTTATTTTGAAGTTACTTATTTGAAGTGGAAATATTTCTGTTGACATTGGTATAATACAAAAGGAGAAAAGACATTATATTATTCGTCGTTATTGCCAGCGTGTGGTTGCGCTGCTGGTCGATAAGCTTATTAAAAAGTCTCCGTAGCATCGTAAAATATTCATCAGGCCATGGAAATACTACTATTAAATATTAGAATCATTGACCTGCATATAAATAGTATAGATTTCCTTTTCACTCCAACTAGAAGCGCGTATCGAACGAATTTCAGAAGCCCACACCCTCACTCTTCATGAAAAAAGTGCACGGATGACATTCATTTTCATTTCATCTTGTGTTTCAAATCATCCTGTTTTTTTCGTTCTTTGTGTTTGTAATATGAAATCATCAAAGCATTTCAAATCAACATATTGTTCCCATTTAAAAGCAAGAAACTAAAATATCATTTTGCCTTTTGAAAATATTAAAAAATAGCTTTCAGGTCATGTTCATCTAATTTTATAGGCTGGATGAACTGAAATCCAGGAGAAATGATACACTCCCATGTGCAAAATGCATGCATCATATGACGTGCATTTCGAATGCTGTAATTGGAATCATCTAGCTACATTTTAATTGAAGTCAACAAATAACATTCAAATTGCAATTTCAAATGAATATTTGTTACCGTACATCGAGTCACATAATGAGTTGCCCTTTTTGATTTTGGTAACATAACAATCAAATTCACAATGGAACTCTAATAAAACCACTGCTAGGTCACATACTAACGACTGGAAATAATTAGGTTCAAAAAACAAGCTTGATGATCATTTTGACATTACAAACAATAAACAGCTATTGTTGACATTACAACAATAGACATTTTCACTATCGGTGTTTCGAATTGTAGGCCTATCTTGATTTTTTTATTGTTAGTCTGTACCATATCATTTTCATGTTATGTCTGCCTATACCATGTTATATCATCATGTCCATTATTATGTTATACAGAGAATCATTCTCAAATAACTTTAAGAAAACCCCTCCTCTCAAATATAGGCTATCAGCATTATATTAGTGAGATTCTATCATCAGTATAATGTGGGTTTTCGTTTGTGCATAAATTCCGTCGTCGACCACGCCATAGTGAGGATCTAAGATTGGGTGGATTTCAATTTGTCTAAATAACCTAGAAGATTCTGGTTGGTTATGTTTTAAATGGGGAGGTCTGGTTTATACTCATAAATGCCAATATGTTTATATTATTAGAAATGTTTTGATCCGTAGTTAATAGACACAAATAACAAAAAGTTATCAGATCAACTGCTCTAGTACATTTGAAATTTGGACATAATATGAATGTAATCAGACAACAATGCCTATCGTCGTCGACATCAGAAGCTTACGCACAAACGAAAACCCACCTTTGGCAGTATTATCATAGATAAAGGATAAGCATTAGCATAAGGATAAGCATATACATTTCTTGTCTCTGGTATTATGTAGAAGAAGTGTTATGTAAGGAGCTCAAATAAACCATCTTGATCAGTCTTATCATAACTCACATATGCATATAAAATCCACCTCCTTCTATGAATATTATTTCTTTCTCCTGATAAACAGGGTTTGCCTTTTGTTAATGCAATTTTCGAAATGATCAAAACCCCACTTTCCAATAGATCCAGTTCGAGTCAGTATCACTTTCCTTTGAAGATGAGAAGTCGATATCAAAAGCCAAATACCAACTCCACGATCACCAATACTTGCATCTGACTATTTCTTGAAACTGTCTAAATAACTATTTTCAAGAATCGCGAGAGATGAATGTGGAGGAGTTGGATGATGAAACGACGGTTTTTGCCGTTGTTATATTGGACGGCCACCATACATAGAACGGGCGTGGTTTTTGCAACTCCAAATGACATGGACAACAACTGATTTGTTTTCAACGAGGAATAAAAATGCCAACAGCAAACCTTGATGCGCTTCTGACTCGTCTTTCTTTTGTCATCCGACATTATTGGATTTTGGCTCGTTAAGCAAGTCAATACTGCAGCAGCTAGTCATTAATTCGGCATTTTCTTCTCTCACTTCACGTGTGGAATGCCGTCGAAAACACAGTCGGGGACCAGGAAACGTGGACCAATTATAAGTGACAAGATAGGCTAATTTGTAATTTATAAAACTTCTGACCATGAAAAATACTCAACATAAAACTCTTCACACGAAATGATCATCTCTGTACTCCTATCATGTTAGTCTGGAAATATCTTCATTCATACAAAATATGGAATCAATAAGATAAGTAAAGCTGAATGTCCTCTAAATACCGTTTATGATTGAAGAGACTTGAAATGTTGTCAAAAAATCCTCTTTATTTTAAGTTTGAAACCCGCTTCCTGGAGGTTCAAAACGCAGGTCAACTCGTCTCTCATCGTCATCCTTCATATCACCCACCCACCACCCTCAAAGTCATTTGGGCATCATGTGTGATATTTTAGATTTAAGATGAAGATGTCTCAATTACTTTGTTAAGCTAGTTATACACACATTGATTTTTGGACTTTTAAATCCGAACGGAACTTGGAAAGCATAACAAGTGTGTGTCAAGTTATGTTTAATCTAACAAAATTAACAGAGAATCTGACGTCCAAAATCCGATTTGTGTGTAACTATCTTCAGATGTGAGTTTCTGTTGAAGAAAAATGGATGTCGAAGATATGAATCTGTCTGTCCTATCCTGACTACTCAGCCTTAGCCTTAGTCACATTATGAAAAACGCAATGATATCAAGTAACAAGCGATATAGCAAAACCCTCCCAATTTTGGCGGTCAATCTGTTTTCTAGGTATTTGCTTGCGATTTCCACTTTTGACATTTTCGACTTTACATGATAGACATCATTATTCACTTTTTATTGTACCAGTCCAGCCCTAACTGGAAAATGAAGATATCTTCTATGGTTGAACATCGAAATGACGACAAAGTACAAGATTAGTACACTTGCGCCCAGATTCAAGCTATTTACTAATACTTGCGTAAGAATCTCACACGCTTCCTGGAAACAGATATCAATCGTGATGAGGTGTTTTTTTTAAAGAAAAATGGATGTAGAAGAAATGAATTTTTCTATTCTGACTACTCAGAGTTATCTTCCTCAAATGATAATTATTTTATATAGGCTACATCCTAAACTACTTGGAAACTTCAAGGGCATGATAAGTTTTAAAATATTTCAATGGATTACAAGAAATGTATCATGGTTTTCATCATATAAGACAGGCGATCAAGCCTATTTCGGCCTCAATCTTTTCCTTGGTCTACTTAACTTATTGGTTAATGACCAATGACCGGAAAACCAAATAGTCTTTTTTGTTTTCATTGTATGAAACACAAATTGGTCACATTGTATTCATTTTCATTTCTCTCATTTCCAATTCGTAGTAAAGCATCCTCCCAGTCGTATCATGAATCGCTTTACTCTCGAATCCTTGATACAATTCCATTCATCATGTCTCTCTATGTCTCTATGCCTCTTCTCCATAAACTAAAGTAGGAATCGCCAGAACTTCGTGAAAGCTAGGTGTTCAAGCTGGCGATACTTTTGAGAGATCAACTTATTGCTTCATAAATATCATGTTGAACTTTGTGATACAGTACTTGAGTTGCACATCTTGGTCGTAGTGATAAGTCATGTCACTACTCAGCCTAGAGTATAGATATATTATCAGGAGTGATGTAACTATTCCGAATTCATTCATTCATATTCATATTTGCTACGAGAATGTATCTTGTCAATTTTAATCTGGTTGCACAGAAGCCGGTTGAATCTTAATCATGATTCCACAAGAACCAATCAAAGAATACTTTTTCAAAAGAAGGCTTCTCTGATTAGTTCTCGTGAAATTGAACACGATTAATATTCAACCGGCTTTTGTGCAGCCGGCACATTATCATGAACATTATCCGATTAGCGTGGATATTCTGTGAACTGATAAAATTGGGCTTGATTCACTCCTCCATTCATTATCACATTTCTGGTCAATTTCCATCGCTTATCAAGTTTTCAGGTTGAGCATATTCTATGATTATGGGCATCCTTTATACGCATCATTTATTGTTTCCTCTCAAACTGAAATGCCAGATTGGAATTCTTAAAATGAATTAATAAAAATTAAAGCTATCGGCGTTTTTCAATGATGACTTTCAAAGTAATTTTTTAAATAAAAATCTCCATTCACCTATTATTTTATGACTTGCAATTTCTTGTAGGGTAGTGACTAATAAGTAATAATTTATTCGACCACCAACAAACATTGTACAAACAAATTGAAATAAAATAACATAACTGGTGTAGCAAACACCCACGCATGCACAATACATGTTTATCATCATAGTCTGAATGAAGCCCCAAAATGATTATAATATGATTATAGATAATAATTCATCTTATTTCCTGGTAAAGCCTGATCCAACCCTACTTGATATCCCTTTTCATGGAAAAAATAAAAAATTTCATAACAAAAAAAAACAAATGTTTCATGTTGTGTGTGATGACATCTTTCAAGCTTATGATCTCAAACTTTCTACTGCATATTTTCATGAACAGTAAACTGGATTGTATTTTCAATTATATCAAACTGTACAATTTTTGAACTTAATAACTCAACCTTCCTACTCTAGAATCCCATAAACAGTAAACTGGATTGTATTTCAGACTGAATAAGAATCTTTTTCACAGAAATGGATTATAATTTAGCAGAAGGCTACTGTTTTCAAATACAGCCTACTTCTATCAGGCGATTTGAATTGTCAATCATTCTTTTGAATATTCAAAAATCTAGGTGGTCGTAGAATAATACTTAGCGTGGCCAGGGAAGTTTATGAATATATTCTGACAACCCCAACAGGCTTCGTAATAATTCACAGACTCACTTAGATATAATCAATCATTAAAGCCGACCATGCTCAATCAGGTCGATTGGATTGTTCTCAATTCAGCACTTCAAACTGCAAGTTACTCTTATGAGAGCTTAAATATTCGCTCCTAGCGTGTTCCTTTTCTTGTCTTCCCTATTCGAGGTCAATCCATATTGAACAATGCACATGAATACATAGCACATCACGCCAAGGCTTGTACGCCTCATATTCCATTAATGGGCTAGCTTTGCTGGAGAGAATCAATACCCTCTTTCCAGACTGCTCAATCCGCCAGGCTCGTTTCATGGGCTACTAACATTTGCAGGCTACACTCACTGCTTTCCGCTCTTCAACAAAATACATTGTTATGGGTGGCAATTGAATTGCTACAGAATTATTGTCTAAACGACTGGAGATTTCATGTCCATTCACATGAGAGGAGTACTTGAGCTCATGGCAAACATCAATTATTCCTTTGAACCTATCAACATTCTCATTACTTAGGTATTTCTTAATGACAGATGGAATTAAATAGGGAATGCATTTATTCAAATGTTATTAATATATAATTACGAAAATCCTAGATAAATGCTGTAAATCACCCCGAAGACTTCTGCTACTGCAGACATTGACAACAGGGTGAACAGCTAGATGGAAATTCGATGAGAACTACTATGCAAAAATCTCATTGACCCTGTTATCAATGTCTGCAGTAGCAGAAGTCTTCAGGGTGATTTACAGCATTTATTTAGGATTTTCGTAATTATATATTAATTTCTTAATGAGTTTGTAACAATTGCAGAATTTTATCCATCACCGAACTGATTATTTTCAATACCCAATGAATAAATTTATCGTATTAGTTGATAGTGCTACAACTAACCACTAATGCAATTACAGTAGCCTATCATGTTCGGTTTCACCAAGCTCGGTCAACATATTTGAAATGGTCAAATTGCCTACTTTCAAGGCAATATTGTAATTCCTTTACAAGGAGTTTAAATATGTTAATGTTATGTTATGCTCAGTTAAAGGCTTATTAATTCTTCAGACATGAGGTCATCAACCGGAAACCACATAGACAGCCAGACGAAATTTGTGTTTATTGAAATAGTAATCAGTTCTATTCAGTATAGTCATGTAGGTCAGCATGAATAATTCGTCAACTAGTTTCTGAATGTTAGTTATGAGGCGTTAGTCTACCAGAAATTAATTCCATTGGGACAGAAATTTGAAATAGTACAAGAAGTTGAGTTAATTGAATATTCAAAAATCAATCAATAACTCTGAACATTCTTCATGTTTTTCAAATTTTCACAATACTCTCTGGAAATGTTTAATAATATACTTAAAATTATTGTATAACAATTTCCATATTATTTTTTATTTCTAACCATGATATATGATTGCTCATTTGATATTTATTTTGGCATTCTATAATTCATCTATTACATTCTATAATATGCTTTCTCCATCACCATCCATTAGCCTCCTCCGTCACCTTCTCCTCATCCACCTCCTCTTCCCCCTCCTCTTCTTCCTCCTCCTCCTCCTTCAAAGGCTCGATAATTCGTCACCCTCCGAAATTCATAGTGAACACTTGGTTACGTCAACTACGAATTATAGAGGCTCTACTGTATTTATTATGTGAGTATTCAATTATAAAAATAGAGTTCAGCTACCCCGTGAGGAAAAAAACATTTTTCCTCAACTCTTCCTCTGATATAATTTCCCGCTTGAGTCATCGTTACACAACTTTTTCACTCACTTCTACAGGGGGAATATGATGGAACTTGTTCATAAGTTTATAACATCGTAAATGGCCAGAGTTTTATGGAAAATGATGTAATATCATAGAAAAACAATCAATAAATATAGGCTTTCTATCTGGTGATATGTATGAATGTAACAGATAATGTTGGAATGCTTGCGGCAGGAACATTATGTAATATCATAGAAAAACAATCAATAAATATAGGCTTTCTATCTGGTGATATGTATGAATGTAACAGATAATGTTGGAATGCTTGCGGCTGGAACATTATATAATATCATAGAAAAAAATCAATAAATAGGATTTCTCTCTGGTGTTATGTATGAATGTAACAGATAATGTTGGAACGCTTGCGTCTGAGTGACAGCTTGGAAGTACGTTGAAGGTTGATCAGGACCCAGCAGCATTTGGTTTACGTCATTACTTACCACTGCTTGCGTCAGTCTAGCCCACTAAGGATTTCTGCGGCAACACTGCCCCACTAATACAATAGCGCTCACAGCGAAAGCTTATCACACCTACAAACACAATTAGCGCATACGATATCAGCTGTATTTTCAGCGGAATCCATTGTTATGACACATCATTCTCAATAATTAACAGAGAATTATCAATCTGTACGAAATTCCAGTGACATTCGCGTTTACAAATCGGATTCAATCATGACGAAATAGAAAATTAGTACTGTATTATTGAATTATTATCATGAAATAATTATCATCCATCCAATCGAGTAATTAGCGTTAATATTTAATCATAATCATTTATTATACATGTCATAGGCCATTTAGAATAGCACTGACAAATTTTCAAACATAACATTCATAAAATAATCACAGATATAATCATACTCAATAAAGTTCATAATAAGCTAAGAAAAACATCAATTTAAGGATTAGTCAGCCTTTAAAAAGGCTGTTATGACTATAGAGGCATTTCTCCAACAACCATTCCTTTACCTGAGTATATTCCAGTCCTGAATATAGTGACTGAGAACCCCTTATATTTTCTGGTAAAGCGTTGACGATTTTTTCCCAGTATATATTTTGGATTTAGCTCATAGAAATTCGTCCTATGCTGTTCAGTACGGATTCCATTTCTGCAGTTGAAGAAACAAAATTCAGGAGAGAAATATTTGGACCATAACTAGTTTGTGAGAATCACGTTACAAAGTCAGCACCTGATTAACATTGGTTTGCTATCCTTGTCTGTCAGTAGACAAAGTGGATAGCTTCATCCTTTTCTACCTCTGTACTTTCACCAAACTGTTTATTAAATTCGAGGAAACGTCATAAACTACCAATAAATATAATTCTATTTAAAATATGATGAAAAATATAATGACATTTTTGACGAATAACATTTTTTACTTATAATTGTGTGTGAAGCGAGTCATTAGTACAATAGATCTCACTTTTTACGCTTTACAACAGGCCTCAGACTAGAACGGTTTCTATACCAATTTTTTACAATTGTTCAAATGTAGGTTACGTGGCACATCATTATTTCAAGTGGATGAAGAGAAAGCTGTTGAATGGATAAACTGCGATTCAGCCTTTTGAAAATGAGAAAACGATTGAAAGAGACTTAGTCATCCGAGAGACATTGGAACTTCAGAAGGACAATCTTATGTTGTTTTAGCAGCTATCGATCTGGAAATATAACACATAGAAGAGTTGATTTCAGAAGCCCAGTGGTTCGGGACAGGCTTTAATGTCTTACCCGTGAAGAAAGAAGAAGAGAAATGAATATAATACAAAGAGTTTTCAAACTCCCAGTATTTAAGGATGACTTGTAGACTGCAATCTCTTGATTGCTTAAAACATGGGGTTACTTTCTTATTGTCACTCTATAATGCCAGATTAACACGTAGAAAACTGATTCAAGCGGATGTAATTATTCCATGAATCAAGAAAAATAATTTCTACTGAAGTTATTTAATTGAAAGTAAAATCAATTTACTTGAACTGAAGAACTTTCAGTTAGTTTGTATTGAGAGATCTTGTATTGGAAATACAATGAAAATAAGTATTGGGTTGTTCAATAGTTTGAAAATTGCTAGTTTGAATTGTACGATCAGAAGTTTGAACACCACTTTACTTATGAGTCGCTTATCTCTACCATCATGATACAAAAAATTTAGTAATTATAGTTATGTACAATATTAATAATAATTACTGTACAATAGAAGCGGAATATTACTCATTCGTATATGTATCAATTTTAGAAGAATCAGTTGATTGCTAGAAAGATAGTTCAAAGGCAATTGAGAAGAGTAATAGATCAATTTTTTATAAATTAATTATTGAGTCATTATTTACGATTTCAAAGATTACACGAAATAATTTCTTCATTTCCAATGTTTGAATGTTTTTTTCTCTTATTTCAACTGCAATCGTTGTTAATTACTAAGTCTAACAAGGAGAAGCTATTACATGACTCTTCTTGTAACATGACTTGAAGTATTAATTTAGGATAGAAATAAACTGATCATTAGTTCTAGTACTTGTAGCAGTTACATTCAATTAAAGAAAAAATACTAAGTCTGGAGTGTAATAGCAAGACTTAGACTAACAAGGATAAAACTTATAAGACAAATATCCATTATTGTTCGTGAGTATAATAATAGGTTGTTAGAGATTCACTTCTAGTACATGATTTACATGATTTGAAACCCCTATTCATCATCTGGATAAGCTGACAAGAACAAAATACCAAGCTTTTCTCTTTCACCGTTCCTGCATTCTGTATATTCTCATGTTTTGTATTTACTGTACCTGCTCGAGAATATCCAAGATTTGCCATCATCATTTCTGAAAGAGACAGAGCGCTGTTTAAAGCTTGTGAGCGATGAGTAAGTTGCGTAGGTGTTTACAAAGATAATATTGTAAGGTTCCAGGAACAAGTTGGTAAAATTTGTTGGTGCCTAGTTGTTTTGAGAACACTGAGCGAGAACTTTGACTACATATGCTTTGCGCTTCAGCTTTGAACGGGAGAACTTGAAATGCTCAAGCCTCTTGTTTGCAATGCGGGCTACCGTGCGCGCGCGTTTGTAAGGTAAGGAAGGGTTGAGGAGAGGTCGAAGGAAGGACGAGATAGCGAATATGAGATAAAGAAAGAAATAGTGTTAAAAAGTGAATGGAATGGAAGAGGGTAGTGAAAAAGAATGTGAGTATAGTGGGAAAGAGTGAGGAGGGGGGGATTTGGAAGTGTGTGCGAAATTAGGGTTATAGAAGGAGGGGGTTGGTTGGTTAAGGGTGACTGGTACGGAAGGATCGAATGTGTGCGATATCGTGTGTGAACTCTGAGAGATGAATAGACGGCAGACGGCTTGGGCTTTCACGAGGAGGAAGAACTAGAAGAAGGAGTAGGAGGAGGAAGAGTTGGAGGGGGAGAAGGGTTGATATCGCAAAAATCCTGCGCGTCCTTGGCATTTCTGACGAGAACCCATTACGACCGATGGTGCAGCAAAACTTCGGCTAATCTTCAGTGTTTTTGAAGCGTTTCAAAACTTCTCTCTTCATCGCTTGAATAGGATCAATTTCTCCAACTTTTTTCAAACTCGCACAAACGCTATGAATAGAGTAAACCTCACTCATCCTTTCTTAACATCTTTTCAATGTAACTGAACACCGAAATTATATGTTCAATCCGAGATTGATTGAAAGTTTTCAACAACTAAGCATGTGACGGGGCAAGGGAGCATTTTAAATTGTCCAGTATTTCAACTTTTTGTAATTTGTGTTTATTATCTGAAATTACGAGTTTCAAACGTTTCCAATAAAATCAACATATTTCAATTTCAAAGCGATGACCCAACCACCCTATATGCTAAAACATACTTGGCTGAGAACGTTCTTATCTCAATAATAATTTATACGCATGTTGATTAGAATTTTTCATAAGAATATGAAGCTTAACTTTCCACAAAACTAATCACTGTAATCATGACTATTTCCTTTCTACCTGCTTCAGTTCATGATTGAAGAATGATTCAATGTCCATAGATAGGCTATGAAGTATCCTATACCCTAAAGTAACCTTAAATCGGAATTTATATTGAATGAATGGATGATGAATTGTGAATAATGGATAATGGATAATGAATTTATTGTCAAATACAAGAAATATTTCCACAAATAAAAATAATCATTAAATTACAACAGATTTGCATGAATGGAAAAAGAAGCCTTGAGATCCAGCCACGAGTTCTAAAAATAAGAATTACATTTTTTTATCTAATAAGAGCAGTACAAATGATACAATTCTGTTGATGGAATTTAATATATTGATGTTGAATTTTATCAAGATTCAAGATTCAAAACTTTTTTGTTTTTTCCAAAACCAACACATTCAAAAATTTCACTTGAACAGCAAAAATACAAGAAACCAATCACCAGCAAGGAAAATCCTGTGCGCAGGTGAGAGTTGCCAACATTACATTAACAAAAAATAATAAGAGATTCAATATCATAACATTAAATGAAAGAGATGAAGAAGTGAGAAGAAGGAGAAATGGAAAGAGAAAGAAAAAGAAAGAGATGTAAGAGTGCCAGCAAAACATACCTTGATAGAGAAAGATAATATGATTTAATCAAAAATTTTATCCTCTATTCTAGTGGTTATTATCCATTCAATAGATCTTCTTTTGAACAATTTATCGGATCTACCATTGATATGCTCAATGAGGTAATCTGGAATGTTGTTAATCAATTTTATTTGCTATGTAAAAGTATTGTCTTCTGCAAACATTGAGATCCATTCTTATGTTTTCAAATCTCTTTCTGGAAGGACGCAAATTGAGATTTGTATCACGGAAAAGAAAAAGATGTCTATTATTTTTAATGAAAATTATTAGGTTTTTGATATAAAGTTGACGGACTGTTAATACCTTAAACTCATTGAACAAATATTTAGTTGGATACAGACGAGGTTTACCCTAGGATAGTTTTAATTAGGTGCTTTTGAATAATAAAAAGTTTGTTAAAATGAGCATAGTCAATAATCAAGTACTTGATGAACAAAATATGAATGCACAGAAAAATTAATATACATATTGTCAAGTTTTAATAATTCTTACACAATTAATATTGCTAAAATTGGTAATTCAGCTAACTCAATTCTCAATTTTAAAATAATAGTTTTGTTTTACCCACGATTTTATCAATCTCAATTTGGTTCTTGTTATTTTATCTTTATTAAAGTCTTCCGGAATTTTATTTATCAGTTTATTACTCTGATGTTCAAATTGGTGTTTACTAGATTTTAATGAAGTAAAATTAATATTGAAAGCATTTACTATAGTTAGCCGTATATTATAAGGGAATGTGCGACGGGTAAATTGATGTGTATTTTTATTAATAAAAAGAATTAAATTTGTCACAAAAGTTTGCCGTAACGTTGGTAGATCTATCTCTTCAAATATTAGTCTGCTGGGATAGAGTCTGTGTCTTCCAAGCACAGCTCTAATAATATGCTTTTTGTATTATAAAAAGTTTTTAAAAAATGAGTGTCATACGCTGCTCTGCTCCCCATATGCCTACTTCTATATTATAATGGAGAAGTGAATGAGCATAAGCGTAGTAAATCGTTCTCAAAATATTTAAGTCTTTTAATTGGTTAATCCTGTAAGAAATTGTTATTAAATATTTCAGTTTGAAGCATAGATTCTGAATGTGAATCTATTATATATGGGACTATATAATATGTTGATCCACGGAAACATCTGGATCAAATAGATCAAATATTTGTAGTCAGTTATACTTTTAGTCATTTGTAACTCCTTGTACTCAATTAATTGTTCCTCAATTAAATAATGAATAAATAATTGTTCGATTCATGCAAAGGGCTTGTATAATATATTGCTTATTGTTAAACATAAAACATTTGCGGAGCAGATACTGATATACATAATATTATTAAGTATTATGTAGTCTCGATTGATATCAGTTAATTATGTTTCATAATTATATTCATACATTCTCATACATTTTGGAATTTCGAGGAAGATTTTCACGAGGGAAGCTTGAAGATAATTTTTTCATTCTCTCATGAATAGTCTGTCTTCTACTGTTGTTCTGCTGATTCCATTTGATCGATAGAGTTGTACAAAAACACTATGTTGATAATGACAAACATTGATGATTATCATCTATAACATATCTAGAAGCTGCAATTTCGTTTCTGGACACCCCTAACGGACAGCATTAACCAAACGTTGTCTCATTCATTTAGAATCTCTCTCTCTCAATATTGAATTAGAAAGTTTGTTGAGAGCGATATTTATCAACTTCAGTGTTGTCGCCGCTCAGGAAGTTGCCAGTTGCGATAGTGACAAATTCATTAGCTGGTAATTTTTCTAAATAAATTTCTTAATCTGGCAGTCGCTGCTTAACAAAGCCATCATATTTCATAATTTGGACGAGAGAGGCCGGGACAGCGCGTGGTCGCAGAATGAAGTTGAGAAATTAAAAAGTTTTGAGCCAAGATAAAATCTCAGTAATTAGGAGTAGGAAAATCTTTGGAGGTCACGAAACGGGCTGCTGCTGCTATTTACTCGTACTACGTCACAGCTTCAAATCTCCCCCCCCCACACGAACCCCCCAAACCCTTCACACCCACCCCTCATAACCAAGCTCAGCACTTGCTGAATTCCGGTGCAGCACTGCAGGTTTCTCTGCTCCTTGCTCCAGGGGACAAACGTCTTCTGTCCTTCCCTCTTATCTCCCAATATTTATTTCTCCTTATTTTAGATTGCTCTTCCCTACAATTTAGTGAGTACGGTTTGATATCTCTCCCTGTGTAGCACGTGTTCACCATTTAAAGTTACAAATACTAGATGATTTGTTATGCTTTTCACCCTATAAAGACGACAAATCAGATAGCAGCTCCCTATTTGAAAGCAAATACTACAATTGGTGGCCTGAATACCTTTCTATGAATTGTATCTACTACGATATTCTTATAAATTTGCTGATATGTAAAATACACACTAAAATATACAAATAAATTTATAATCGTCGATTTAGTGAGTCTTATGAGTCATTTTCGAAAACAACGATGTTTGATTGCACATGAGGTGGTTAAGTCATGTCAGAGGTCATGAAATTGATTAGTTGTGACCTGGAAACTCTGACACCAGACCTGAGCTAGCCAGGTCAGTCAATATTATTATTATTTTTATAGCACATGGTTTTTGTTTTGAAAGAAATAACAATAAATTGAGCCATAAAACTAAATCTTAACATAATGGTTGTTACTATATGGTTTGTTAATGTAATCAAGCTGTTTTTGAGAGTCAACTATTGTTTTTGTATGAACAAATTAAATGACAAATATTATACGAGTCTTATTATTAATTATACGAGAACTAGTTAGTTCTGTAAACAGTAGACCTCGCGCAGTTATAGACCGCAGCCTCCTCTTATACTGTTCATCAGAGTAAATTCTGTCTGTATGTCGTGTCGGCGAGATATCGGTGTAAAAACGGCTAATCGCTGTTGGGGTAGGTGTATCAAAAATTCAACATCAATAGCTAATCTCCTTCAAGACATACTGTCAACAGGACAGCCCGAGTTCAAAGCAGAGAAAGTTCGAGAGACAATGAAGTTAAGCTAAGAAATATATCATACTTAATTTGAAAATTGGTCACCGCTAATGAATGATAGTAAAAATTCAGATTAGATGACTAGTTCGATGATTAATGTTGATAGATTCAGTAGATGTGTTGTGTAAAACTGTATCGATTTAGCGTTGATTTGTTCAGTTACTTATGTTAAAAAATGATAAGATATGCTAAGTCCAAGATCAAAACTCAAAGAGTCCTTAACCTCAAGGATAGTAAGATAATAGCATAGTGATAGTAAGATATCAGTGCTCTTCAAATTTATCTACCTACCTTGAAATTGGTGGACATGATAAGATTTCAGGGTAGGTTTGAAAGTATTAAAGAAGGAAAGAATGGGAACAATGTAAAGATCCTTATAATAATCATCATACTATCTCATTAAATATTTTAAGTGGAGAATAAAAAATATCCAGAAATATCAGTGGATTCATTTCAATACAACACCACCAATCTTGTTTCATCATGGATTTGTTAATAATCTGTTACTGTATTTCCTTATTCATCTAGTTTTGTAACATTTTTCTATAGATCTTGCATATTTATTTTTTAACATGTAACTATTTTATGATATTTTATTACTGAGTTTGCTGTTTGAATCAATCACCATTTTGTTTTGTATGAACCGCTAATTGGGAAGGGGCTTGTCCAAGCCAATTGCTTGCGATTGGCTTAGAAAAATCATTGCTGAGTTTGATTGCCTTAGCCAATTAAACTCATATAATGTTATTAGGCTTGTATCATTGCTGAGTCTGATTAGCTTAGACAAATCATTGCTGAGTTTGCTGTTTGAATCATCATTTTGTTTTGTCTGAACCGCTAATTGGGGAGGGGCTTGTCTAGGCCAATCGCAAGCGTTCACCTTGATAGGTCATGGCTTCCACCAATAGCAGTGCTCGACAGTTTGTATGAATATTGCTGTTCTCTACTTGTATTTTCAGTTTACCAGTGTTTGATAATAGTGTAACAACCGAAACCGGTATCTCGTTCCTTTAATAAATCTGTTGTTGGACAACATCTAGTCTTTTTATTCAGAATATGATATGATATCAAGATGTAAAAAAAGACCAATCACATCATCATAGCTTGGAAGAATGTCGTGATAAATTCTTTTACAAATAGTTAGAACTTGGAATTGGAGTGATTCTGTGCACATCAATATCAGGTGTATGTATATATATTAGGTTTCAAGTAGTGGAGAAAGCCACACACCCAACCCCAAATCCCATGGTTTTTTATATTTGTAACATTTTATTGTATTTATTTGTTTTGTAATTCTTTGTTATTTTGTTTTGTCTTGTTTGTGTGTTTTAATAAATTGAAAAATTGAAATTGAAAGCCGGGTTAGTATATTGCTATGTTGTTATTCAACAGAATAACTGCTAATCTCTCTGTTTGAGGAATATGTTTGGATAGGCTACAATATAACAGTTCAATCAAGTTTGTTGGTTACTGGAACTTTGCTGTGTTGGAACTGTGATTTAATATCAAGAAATACCATAATCCTTACAATAGTGATGGTTAATCCTTATCCATGATTCTCACCATAATATATTCACCACTAAAGACGATAATGGTATTTGTTCATCGAGTACTTGTTCTTGAGTAAACGAGAAACTACTACGAGAACAGTAATCGCTTCAGATCATAGAGGAACTTCAAGAATCACTGTATTAAGATTATACATGACCTAGATAACTTTTCAAGGACACGAGAGAATAAAGGAGCTTTGAATTTCAATGTGGAAAACTGACAGTTGTTTCTCTTGTATATAATTCTATATTAATGAGGTCCTTTTCCTCTTGTATATTATCTTGTATTACTGTAGTATCTATTTTCTAATTCCGTTATGAGGTCAAATATAATTATGAAGAGTTTATTGAAATGTTTCTTTCTGACGGTTTCTAAGAAATTCAATCTATTTCTCGTATTCAGTTGAGTGAGAATTTCATTTTCATTCAACTTTTTGATATCCATAATCTAATAGTGATAATAGAATACTCTTCTTTATACTGTAGTATGAATGGTACGGTATCGAAGTAATTGCTATGATTGTGGGTGGGTTTGTGAAGTTTGCCTCAATAACACAAAAGAATTCCAATCAGATACCGGTAATAGGATAGGAAGTTGGGTCCTCGTGTCAAACGGAGGAAGTTTGTACAATTTATGTTTGCAATTTAAGCCGAGACAATAGTTAGTTCGACGTTGGCCAAGTGGTGGGGGAGGGGTTGGAAAGTGCCATGAGAGGGGGAGGAATGCTTATTAGTTGTTGGAGCTTCCTTCCCTGAATTCTGAACACGAATTTGAGTACAGGAACTCCGCTGTGAGTTAGAATCTAATTTCTGTTCCGACCTATTTATTATCACAGGCGGGAGTACTGGTCCAGAGAGACACAGAAGCTACGCGATTTGGATCTAAAGATTCATCACAAATGTTTTCTTAGAATAAGGCTGATCCCTCTTTACAAAACTATTTAAGCTATTAACAAGAGCGAGTAAAATATGACTGACTAATTTTTTTATTTATAGCACCTAGTTAAAGACTAGTAAGCTATTCTATTTTGACTTAAATTGGTAAGAATATTGTTTATGAATGTAAACCCCATTGGTTTAGCCTTCTATATTGGTCGAGGATTAAATTGAAGATTACTTTTAGGATAAAAGGATACAGTCATAGAGTATTCTGCTTTTGCACTTCCATTTGAACACTTTAGCACTGAACTAATTCGTGTGGCTTTCTGCGTAGAAGTCTTCTTACTCCATGCACGTTAGGCAGCTGGATTGCTTCCACGTTAAGTGATTAATGATAAACATTATTGTAAACAAGGTTACTGTATTTTTCAAGGTAAGTAGATTGGTCTCTATTGCATACTTGGTATGAGTAACTTGAGTAAGGAAAGTAAACTGTACTTTCCACTTTTTTGCTAAGTAATGGAACTTAAATCTGTGTCCTCAAATCTTTCCGTCACAGAATTTTGTTGTTTGTATAATGAACTTGAAGACTTGCAGACTAAGATTTAAATTCCATTACTTAGCACAAAATTGGTAGAAAAGTGATAAGTACAGTTAAGTTTCTTTACTCAAGTTACTTATAGAGTTATCATCAATTCTATTTTATCATATAATTCAAAAATAATTATTAATGGAATTCTTGAACATTTTGAGAAGTGAATCACTAGAATAAACTTTGTACACACAAGATTTTAATTCGAAGAATCTTGAATTGAGAATTCATTATTTTATCAATGGAGATTTCAATTCATCTGTGTGCACTGAACTTTACTGAAATCCGTCATTAACATTAAAGACAGAAACATCCATCAGAAGCATTAAAGACATGGTTGGATATTGATTCTATTATTCATCAGGTTATCAAAAACAATACAAGGATCGAAAAAGAAAAAACAGGCTATTGCCCAAAACTTCTTCAATTTCCCAATTTAGTTTTAAATTGCCCAAATATTATATATAGGTTATGTATAAGTTTTATGAGCAAACAAGTTTCAAATAATTTTGTCATTCATGAATCCTGTAATGAGATAAAATATACATTTTTGAATACACACTATAATGACATGAATCCTATTACAAAAAAATTGTCACACATCCATGTAATATACGATTCTACAGATGCAAAATGGTGAGAGACATCATATAACATTGGCTTTTAGTTTAATAATACGGTAATTGATTACAATAACGAGTATTACTATATCCTATTATCAAGGATATTACTATATCCTATTATGGTTATAGTTGTTTCTCTGAAGTCCCTCGTTTCCATCTTCAAATTGTGTGCTTCCTAATTTAAATAATTTCAACAATTGAGTCCTCATCAGCTTCGATTCATTGTAGTACATTGTTTAATCAGCATTTAATGCATTCCACGTGCATTAGATATGTATTGGTCATAAGGGAAGTAGCGTCCTGCCTTCTGATAGTGCAAGTGCAAGTGCAAGCATACTATTCAATTAGATGAGTCGGATGATCATAATTGTTGGCGATTAACCACGTTACATCGATACTGTACGAGCCTGTCTCACGAGATTCCAGTGTTATTTTTGGCCTTGTCAATTCAATGCCCTGGCGGTTTCAGTGAACAGTAGTGGAATTAACTGCTCATGAATTTGACCTCGTTTTAAAAAATCGATCATTACCAGATCTATTCAGAGATAATGCTCCCTCATTTCTAGAAATCAAATTAGTTCTCTCAATCAGTTAAATTCTAATGAATGCTCTGTTTTTATACTTTTTGAGAACTGAATTTTATAAAAGTATTTCCATACTACTTGAGAACTGAGTTTTATAAATGGGTGAAATTGTTTATTAATAATCATTCAAAACCCACAGGTTTAGCATTGTAGGCTATATATTTTCTACAGTAGATTCATTGATTGCTTGATTGGTTTGTGGAATGGGAGTTTGTGGAAAAAATTAATCGTGATGGAAGAATAAAACTTTTTTGGTAGGCTACTTTTTGAAGATTGTCTTGGAAGCTACTCACATGAAGCAAGATCTGAAGTCTTAAGTCCTCCGAAAAAATAAACTACCAGAAAGATTTACCGTAATGGAGTATTTTAATAAATATAATATTCGAAGTTCGTGATAAAACATTGAGGAATTAAAGCAAAAAAGTAGTTCATTTATTGGCCAAGGAAAATATGGATGGCCAATGTTCGAAAAGAGATGGAATGCAGAGGTTTGCGAGAGGATGACTGGAGATAAGGAGCGATGGCGGAGGGGTGGCGAGAAGCGACTCTAAGTTGCAAAAACTTGCGAAAAAGATATTCATTCATATTATTGATTCATTATTCTCATGACAGTATTCCGATTAACTATCATGTTCTTGTTAAGGTTGTGGTTGAAACAAAAAAGCATGAATTCTGGAGCATAATCCGCATAGAAACAACCCGACATAAAATGAGAAGCATGCTAAATTATGTCTTCAAAAGTGGATTAATCCAATGTAAGTTCTAATGGTTTTAGAGCCTTCAAACTGGCTTAGTCCAGATTTCCATTAATCTTTGTTCAGAAAAAGCATTCTCTTGTTTCGACGAACCTCAGCCTTATTGGAATAATGCAAGTTGTGCAATCAAAGTCTTAACTCATGTTCAACCAACTCAACAGAATTAATAAGTTCAAGAATAATATAGACTTTGTCCTGTGTAATACGTCATAGCCTTCTCATTGCCAACTCATTGACGTATTTCATATTCTAACTTCTCGTTGATATCCTGTATTGACGTCATAAGAGTTAGATCTACGTCACTAGTCTCTTGTTTTCATTCTTTCCTGTATCTAGAGGCGTGAGTAGCGCGTATCAAACGCTTGAATTTCCTGAACAATAAGTGATAAAAACGTGAATAGTTGAATAAAGTAAGAGATAGAAAATAGGTATAATTTGCAAGTCTGTTGTTTCTATATTTTTCCTGTATTCAGAAGCGTGAAAAGCGCTCATAAATGCTAGAATTCCCCTAAACAATAAGTGGTGCTAACGTGAATAATAGGATATTGATAGATATAAAAATAAGGTCTACCCTGCTAGTCTCTGTTGCTTCATATTTTCGCCTATGTCCAGAGGCGGGAAACGCAAATATCAAACTTGAGTTTCCTGAACAATAAATTATGCAAACGTGGATAGTTGGATGGAGATGGAGATGAAAATTGAGTATACTTCGCTAGTCTGTTGTTTCTATATCTTTCCTATATTCAGAGGCGTGAAAAACGCGTATTAAACGCTTGAATTTCCTGAACAATTAGTGGTGAAAATGTGAATAATTGGATATGGATAGAGATAAAAATCAGTATACCTTGCTAGTCTCTTGTTTCCATAAGCGAAAGGCCCATTATCAAACACTTCAGTTTCCTGAACAATAAGAGATGCAAGCGAGGATAGTTGTTGGATAGAGATACCACAAATGAATACATGGTTTTAGATGGGAATTAATCAATTATACAGCCTACTCCTTTCAAATCCACATTACAGTCTTGTGGAAGCGATCATATTCAGAGTGTAGCTTACACCCTACAGTGCATTGTACACTGAAACATGTGGGGCTTCTGTCCAATTGAAATGGAGGTTCTTAACAGAGTAGAGGCGCTAATTGGTTGCACACTTACACACACAATCGTGAGGCTGTATAATTATTTTGATTTAGAGGTGAATGGTGACCGTGCACAGTAGTTCATCCGTTTTCCATTAGCGTTGAGGTTTGTTGTGCGTTGCAAGACTGAACATAAATCAACGCCCCGGGTTCGGTGCATAGTGGGACAGTGTTCACTGTTCACTGTTCAACCACTGCCCTTCTACCAGCCACACAATTCAACTCCATCATTCTATTCTGGCCAAAACGCTGGATATTTCCATCGACCGAATTATTCCTGTCGACCCGTTTGTTATTCATACCGGCCCTATAAATTGGACGTTAACTGTGAGTAGCCGCCCAAGTGGTGGCTGGTGGCCGGTCTATGGAGGTGTTCAGTGACGGCGAAAACATGAATTAATGCACACTGCATGGGCTGGGTGATCACTGGGTGACTGAAGCGATGCTGCAATTTGGCCGGTTCAAAGCGTGCACATCCTATGTGATGAGATGCATAGAGAGTCAAGTGGATATTCATCGATCAATAGGTGCTGTGAAAATGACTCCACTATCAATTTATTCAGTATCAAAAATACAGAATGAAACTCAGTAATCCAGTATTATTCATGGGGCATGGAAGCTATTGTACTTCCAGTTCGCATAGATATAGATATATCTATAGATTGATTTTTTTCCTCTTCCTCATCGAATTTGTTAATTTTATTTCTTTGTAATGTACGATTCTATGATTTACTATGTATACTTATATAGGCACCTACTGAAGAACCTTCGGGTTTAGTGGGACCTCCAATGTAAATATTTTTCCAATAAAACTTGATTGATTGATAGATCACTCTTTTGAGGTTCCAAAAAAAGTCGTATGGCCAGTATTCATCCATCAATAATCTTCAATGAATGTGTTATTTTATAACTGCATTCAAACTCGTAATACACTACAACTGACTATCCAGTGAAGCATGCTAAACATTTTGTCTGGAGATCTACAATATTTTCAAAATCAGTAGTCGATCTTAAATCTAAAAATCAAACAAAAATAATGTTCTATGTGAATTATCAATTCTAGCCGAGTGACTGCAAGGAAGGATCATGCTCCCTTTATCCCGCTCTATTGAATTAAATATTTATTTCTTCACCTGATAGAGATGTACGAATAAATGAAAAGTCATCGTGATGATTGATTTCCAAGTTAATTCAATAAGTGAGACCTAGCAAATTGATTTCACATGTCACCATGTGCTTCATCATCTTCTTCTTGTCTTCAAAGATTAGGAATATTTGCCTGTTCCGACTCGCAATTGATATCCTATTATATTAAGCGAACAATTTCTGTATGTATTTTTATATTATTATCTGGTAATTTCTATATCTGGTTATTTATGACCAACGGACCTCGAAAACGGCTCTAACGATTTTCACGAAATTTGGAACATAGTAGGTTTATGATATAAAAATTCGATTGCACTAGGTCTCATTCCTGGGAAAACTCGCTGAAGGACATGAAAAGGATAATAATTATTCATCCTTGGGAAAACATATTATGATAATTGCGTCGTCTGTCGGTAACAGAAGATGCGTGCGTGCCTGAGTGGGAGAGAGACAGAATTATGTTCAGCTGTTCAACTATTGCAATCAATCAGCTTATTTCACGAGAAAATATGAATCTAGAAACATTGATTGACTCAATCAAAATAATCTGATTTGTTGACATGACATGGTATATCATTCTAAATTAGAATATATCATAATTTTAAAAGTAAATCATTATTTTACAGTTTTGAGTGATTAGTGAGTGTTATTTTGTCATTCAATCTGGTTTGTAAACAATCTAAATTGGAACTTTTCTGTTTCCAAATTTTTGGACTGAAAATTGGAACTGAATTCAAGTGTGAGAAACATAACCTACTTTTTGAACCATTCATAGTGTATAAAAAATTCGGGGAGGAAACAGTTTTGGACTGTGCCTGTTAGTCCTTCCCCTATCGTTTTAGAGAATTGTGTTCTGTTTATCAATAAATAAATAATGAGGAAAGCTCGGTGCCCCAATATTTTATATAAAGTGTTAATTATTGTGATGAGAACATCCTTATTGCCATCTCTCTAATGGTTTTTCGACATCTCTTTTCACCTTTCGTTTATATACAGTAATGGGGTTTATAGTAGAATTCTTCCTACAGGCATTCTGTCAACGTGTTGCTCCAACGTACTCTGTCAATGTGATCTTTCCATCATTGATGATTCAATCGAGCTCTCCAAATTCGAATAATTGATAAGTTTTGAAGGAATTGTTGAATGGATATATAAATGTATAAGATGAGTTACATTGAAAAACCTATTGATTTACAATATTCGAATATTGTGTAATGGAGTTCCAATGTCGCATTCATGTTTCTGCCTGGTTTCCGTCTGTATAGATACTGCTGAAAGATGTGAGATCTTCAATCTCCTAAATATCTGAATTGCACTGATTAAACTGAATTGAATCTGACATCGACATCCTCACTAAACAAAAAACGAAAGCGTGATCCAATCTCATTCAACTTGTTCGATGACAGTTTAGTTATTAACAAAATTGCCGGAATCAAAGCGACTAATGAATAAATTGAATGAGCGACATGTTTCTCTCGGCCGTTTCATTGTCTCTGATGAGTCCTATCACGATCTTGGGCGGCTCATTCATCTCACTGCCTGCTAACTGGGGATCGATTGTTCACTGATGAGCAGCACACAGCTCTAATTTGCGCCCAACCTGTGATTAGATCCGTTTCCTAAATAGCAAGGATTCTTCTCGGTTTCAAATGACCTGTTTCTTCTCTTACTTGATGTCAGAGGGAGCTACTAGAATAAGATGCCTGCTGTATTTTTTGTTCACTATTATGATCAAACATTAATAATTATGCATAATTCGAGTCCTTATTGATGTAGAACTCAACCGCTTAACTCAATGGTGAGCCTACCAAAATTAGGAAGGCAATGTAAAATATTTATAGACATATAGTACTGTAATTTTTTTCAAATAAATTCACTATTCATATAAATTAGAAGAGTACTGTGATTACTATGTGAAGAGAAAAGGATGATATTATATTTATTTTGTACAATAAATAAATATAATATCATCCTTTTCTCTTCATATAGTACTGTAATTTTTTCCAGAATTCACTAAAATATAATATCATCCTTTTTTCTTCACATTATAAAGGATACAAAATGATATGCAATTCAATATTAGGCCTATATTGGTAATATCAGATATCATCATGAGTATAATACATGCATGAGAAATACATATCAGTAATCTTCGAACTGCTTTATTAAATGTGCTTCAGACTGTATTGCAACTTTGGAATTTAACTTGGAAACTGTGAAATCTGGTATTTTCTATGAATATTGAATCATTATTTCTTGTTGACTCTCACCCTTGAAGGTAAGTTTTGAATTTCTGCTTCATATCACCTTTCGTGAATTTGATTTTGAATCTAATGAGAATAAATCATACAATAATAATATTTTTTCATTATATGAATCGTCCATGGAATTAAGCTCCAATATACCTACGTCAATATTGTTTTTTTTTTTTTCATTTTCTAGTGAAGAATATCTTAAAATACCAAAATTTATCTTCTACGTTTAATCTCTTTTCGTCGATCTAATTACGATAACAGAAGTAAATCAATATGGTATCAGAATTAAAATTTGGCTCTTAATTTATTCGATAGAAAACCAGTGATAACTCGTGATAGGCTAGTATGAATCAATCAAGAATTCTATTTTACTTTGTATAAACTCGTAAATCGCTCAGCTAAATGATATTCCATCTTAAAAATCGCTCAAAAATCAATCATTGATAATTTATCTCAAAGATTGTTTATCTGAGATAAGCTGTTCCGTCATCAAGCCGTCAGAAAGCTGTAAAATTAGAGTTTCTGATAATCTCATCTACTGATGACGTCACAGCCTAGCTAGAGCGCTATGGCTTTATAAAACTAGGTGATCTATATGAATAAAAATCGAGCCTCAAATTTTGACATTCAATAACTTTTTTATGTGTGCACCGAATTTGATGATTTTTATTTAGTTTTGTTCGTTATGTTCAGGACCAGGTTTATGACCTATCAAATTTATAATCCGACTTCAGGACTCTTTCCTACTTTCCTTCAAAGTTTGCATGTAATCCTTATGGGAGAAGATTTGTGAGCTGGCCACATACAGAAATGAAAATCAGCTGTTATAATCTGATTATATGTATAAAGTTGCGTCATCCAACAGCCGTCGGTAGATCTGTTTTTCAATTTCCTTCCTAATGATTCACAAAATTTTAATTCTTATGCCGCGGTACAAACGACGTCCAAACTAGGGTCTTAGAACTCGAGACGCTGTAAATTTAGAATATGCACGGGAAAATCAGCAGCAGGAGATATACCATTCGATTCCCAGAAAGCTTCCTTCAACTATAACTAAGAATACAATCTGCTGAACAACTACATAAGCACAAAGGAAGTCCATATTGAGATATGGATTGAAATTGAAGAAAATTGAAATGTAAATACTGATTGTTGGATAACGTTCATAAAAATATAGTGCATCAGATTGAGCAAAGGCTAAGCACACCTGAGGAGGCGCGGCTTGGTGATACAAAGTGTTGATCATATGGAGATTGCCTTATCACACCGTTCCACGCCATGCCCGATTCAGTGTGTGTGAGTTCTTTCATTCAAACCAATAAGTGAGAAGCATCTGGATGCAAAATGCCGCAACGTGCCTCCTCCGGTGTGCATCCAGCTAAAGTTTGTTATGAGATGCATTACGGTAACTATTTAGCGGTACGAAGTTCGCCGGGCCAGCTAGTAGTGAATATGAGTCTACAATACTCTTCTGGGAAGTGTTCTGCCTTTGACTATAGACATGTTTTACATTTGACTATATAGACGTCATGTCTATAGTCAATGGTTTTACAGCGGGTGTTCTACTGGAAAGTGTAATATAGCTTACTTAATCTGCTGGTTACTGCCTTTCATCACGAACTTGATGAATTTGAAATCCACGGTTCGTAGGAAATCATTAAATTGATAGCGGTAAGTTTGTACTCATTCATCTTATTGCTGAATATAAGTGTCGTAAATCTGTTGTATGTTTGTGTGCTGTTTGCCGAAAAATGTTGTGGCTGATATGTGTGTGTGTTGATGTTCGATGTTTAATGTTTGTTTTCCATTTGCAGCACCAGACTGCGGTCCAATCGCTGGTGAGTCTCATAATAGTGGAAAATTTCAGGATTCTCAATGCATTGGTTCATTTATCTTGATTGTCATCAGATTTTAGGCATGTTCTGCATTACTAAATCAATACTCTCCATCAGCATGTGAAGAAAGAATTGACATAATATTGTGAGTGCTATTTATTAATGAATTCATTAGTATTTCAGGAATGAAGTTGTTTGATTCTTTTGAATTTATTGATGATATTTTTCCTCTTTTAGTAATTTAGTCATGAGATAATGTGATTTTATTAATGTACTTGCTTTACTTCCCAATGATTGCAATTCACAAAACTATGGTACTATTTAATCTGTCCAACTATGATAATTAATAATGTACTCTTTTGTATCGGCTTACTATTAGAGTCATTAAAACTTATGTTTACATACGTTTACTGTATTACTTTCTGAGTAGTTGTGAAGATA
Organism: Nilaparvata lugens; assembly: GCF_014356525.2. Lineage (NCBI taxonomy): Eukaryota > Metazoa > Arthropoda > Insecta > Hemiptera > Delphacidae > Nilaparvata > Nilaparvata lugens. The sequence continues at coordinate 81,784,750 of NC_052505.1, read as the reverse complement.
ATTTCCTGGTTGTAGACGTAATTCGTTATAATAAATAAGAATACAATATCTATTCTTCTTATTCAGTGAATAAATAAATATAATTTTATCGCCATTCAACATTACAATAGTTATGATCAACGTCAGTAGCCTATGCTGTATAAAGCGAGTTGTAGGCTCCGCAATTATAAGTCGAGTTCTCTATCAATAAACAATATTTAACTCAATGTTTACACTTTCACTTGAAACTTGAAATACAACAGTATTATTCCCAGAATCAGAATATTGGTGGTATAACAAATCACATCAGCCATTTTCTATTCGAACAGTTGGCTGAGAGAAAGGTAGCCTCTGATTGGTCGATTCGCGAGAGCTTGTTATTGGAAAAGGAGTATCGTGTCAAACCAATCAAAACTTCCTTTCCATCTCTTCAGCACAAAATTGTGTTTGATGTTGAATTATTTGACGCTTTCTGGATTACAGCTTGAGCAAGAATTATTGCATGTATAAAATGTTGTATCAACTTATTCAAGTTTGGTTGTAATTCACATTGAAATTGTATAGAAAGAAGTTGAATTACTCGAAATCTCAGTGATTTTTTTTTTGAATTGATAACAATGATGATTATTGAAGCTCCATTTCTCATCACATTTTTGACTGTAATGTAACACAAATTTTCGTAGCTTTTTTGAAGATGATTCAAGTTTTAAATAGTCTTTACTGTAACGCTACACTTATCAATAAGCCTATTGATTTTGATTCGTATTCTATATTCTTGACATCAGAAAAAGCTTTATCAATGATACACTTCTATTCTACAATATTATACAAATTAATCAAAATGTTTATTTTATCACTTTTTCCACTTGAGCTTCATTTAATTTCTTTGTGATATAAGCTTATTGTTGAAGAGCATGTTTGAAGCAGTTTTGTTGTATTACTGTATTGTTTAGAATTGAACTTTTTCTTGGAGGCTTATAGCTTGTAGAATTCATAACGAAAAATGTATTTCAGTTTTTAGAAACTCTAATATCCTTGTTGATGATGCAAGTAACTAAGTATACTGTATCGGGAAGTGATAATACCTAGTGTAAAGGCCTAGAAATAATGATAATGGAAGTAGCTGACTGTACTGTATAGGAAACTAGTAATACCCAGAATGAAGGTCTACAATGATCATTGAGGATAGTATTTGCTCGCTCTACTTCTCATATTCTTTTTCCAGGATTAGTTGATGTTGGAGCGAATATCGATCCAAGATATTTTCAACTTTTGAAGTATTCTTGCTTGTAGCGTAGCTCAATATGAACGGACATGCAACCTTATAGGTCAAATACTAATTTCAGTCAATAAACTTCAATGATGACTTGGAGAACTCATGATCCTCGATAATAACATTTC